>NC_135420.1:27910956-28210956 GCF_051991245.1 Festucalex cinctus | reverse complement strand
TTTTTTTTAAATCGCCGTATCCTCAGTGCTGATATCGATCTTAGTGCAGATCCTTTTATACTCTCAAGTAATAAAGAAGCTTATTGATTTATTGGTGGGCGACACGTACCTTTGCCTCCTCCCGGTCTGTGTTTTGTTCCACTATCTGGACTCCCCCCCGAGACCAAGAAAAAAAAAAAAAGTTTCTTCAAAGCTGCTACTCCTTAATGCACGTCCATATACGATACGTGTCATTAATATCAGAGCTTCCTGCAGAAGTATTGATTGGGATGAGACTATTTCTCTTGAATGTTTTTTTTTTTTTTTTTTTGGTCTGCACTGGGTGTTATCTTTTTACATTAATATTAATGCGGATTTTCTTAGTATTCAAATGTATAACGTTTCTTCTTGGGTTGAGTGTTCCATTTTGATAATTCACGCATTCCCAGGTGCACGATGATTTAGTGTAAAGGTTTTGATCTGTAAATGGCATTTTATGATATCCGCGAGCATTTCTTGTTTCCCACCTCCTTCCTCTAAACCGCCAATCAATCTATCTGATTGCCATCTACATGCTACAGTTCTGTATGAAGACCTTTGGACATATTTTTCCGTCAATGGCAGTGAATGAGTTAATAATCCATATTTGTTGGCAATATTGTTTCTGGGTCAATTTGACCCATGGGAATGTGTCATTTTCCAATAGGTGTCAGAAAGTATACATTTTAAAAGTGCAGTACTTGCTCACAGAGGTAATCCTTCATTGAAACGTTCCCATTATATTATACATTATATTCTAAACCTTCCTGGGTCAATTTGACCCGATAAATGTTCATGTTTCAAAAGCATTATTTTCTGTGTTATCGCGTCAATTAACAAAGGATTACTTTTTAACCGCTCCCGTTTCGTTTGTTTCTCAGGAACCACGAAAATGTTCATGGGTCAATCTGACCCAGGGGAATGTGTCATTATCATTGTCAGAAAGTAAACATTTTTTAACACAATACTGGCTCACAGAGGTAATCCTTCATTGAAACATTCCTATTATGTTTCATTTCTCAGGAATAGCAATAATGTTCCTGGGTCAATTTGACCCAATAAATTTTCACATTTCAAAAACATTATTTTCTGTGTTATCACCTTAATTAACAAAGGATTCCTTCATTTGATACGTCCTGTTTTGTTTGTTTCTCAGGAACCACAAAAATGTCCATGGGTCAATTTGACCCAAGGGAACGCGTCAGTTTCCAATAGTAGTCAGAAAGTATACATTTTTTACGCAATACTGGCTCACAGAGGTTATCTTTCATTGAAACATTCCTATTACATTCATTTCTCAGGAATAGCAATAATGTTCCTGGGTCAATTTGACCCGATACATTTTCACATTTCAAAAACATTATTTTCCGAGTTATCACTTTAATTAACAAAGGATTCCTTTATTTGATACGTCCTGTTTTGTTTGTTTCTCAGGAACCACAAAAAATGTCCGTGGGTCATTTTGACCCCGGAGATGTTTCATTATCCAAAAATGGAAACAAAACATTGTTGTGTACTCCCGTCAACTAACAGAGGGAATACTTCATTTTAACTTGGCTTTTAACTGTAATAATTTGTGTCACTATTTACTTGTGTCTCCATAGTGAAGAAAAAAAGAAAAAAAAAAAAAACATAATCAAACAGTCGCCTAATAGCTAAAATTTCTCATCGGATCTCTCGTCTCCGTTTGTGAACGCGGCCTGAGGAAATCTCCACTTCGCCAGCTCACCGCGACTTTGATTATGGACGAGAATTTCCATTTTCAACCTTCATGAATCTTTCATGCCATCTGAGTCTGTACTTTTCCCCCCGATTTGTCAAAAGTACATTACATAATTGGTCTATTATGTGGCCGAGTATTAGCCGGGGCCGCGACATTAAGTTCGCACATCAAGCGTCATAATATTTCATTTGATAACCGCCCCCCAAAAAAAATCAAGATTAAGAAGGCAATGCTGACAGATCTGTCGCTAAATATTAAATGACAATTTTGGGGGGGTTCTGCCACCGCCCATGAAATCAGCCGCAATCAAGTCTCGTCGTACTTTAACTCATTTACTCCCAAAAACGTATAAATACGTTCTATTTTAAATATTACCATGCTCCCAAAGATGTATTTATACGTTTTAGCTTTGATGCAACCTATGAACTGAAGAGAATGCTTGAAGCAATGGTAGTTATTACAAAAACGGCCAGCAGATGGCAGCAGAGTATAAGAGACCAAAAAGCTCTTTTTCCCGACAGTTTGAAACAGATTTGTGAGTAATGATGAAACTTAGCCATATTCTAATGCTAATTGATGCAAAAAAAAAATTCCTGATGAAAGAAGAGACTCTAATCTTTCTTTTGGTAGGGTCCATGTTTTTATAGCAATATTCTATTGGCCTTGCAAAATCAGTCCAAATCCAGTAAAACAGCGAAAATGTCCCGGCAGTGAATGAGTTAAAGATGAATTGCGGATCTAACGGCAACATCCGATGCAGTACATCATGTAAAACATCGTGTCTATCGTCATTTGCATAAATGTTTATTGACATACACACAAATGGTGTCATTCTCAATATAAATTCTGTCGAAATGCCTCCAGGCGAAAAAAAAAACAAATTCAATGAGACAAACATCCCCAATCGAGCTTAACCCGAAGATAAAGTTGATTTATGGCAAATGGGGGATGTTATTTTCAGTCTTAAATAGCGCTTATTGGCAGACTTTTAAAGGTCAGAACGGCTCTCATCACGCGGCGCTTTTTTGCACTCCACTTTTCCACAGCATAATGGATGCCGTGTGAAGTGCCGTCCAACATGCAACTATTAAAAGGCTCTAAAAGCAATGAATCACGCCGAGCTGCTGCTGCTGCTGCACAGCGAACGAGCCTTTTTTTTTTTTTTTTGTGTGAATGCCTTTTGTTTTTTGACATTTTTGGGGAACGAATGTTTTGAACGTCCTACTGTTGAACGTCGTCCTGTTCCCGGCATTGCTGCACGTGGGTCCGCCTCCAACGCCACGAAGACCTTCAATCTCTGACAGTTAAAGTGATACTTCACTTATTTAGCCCATTATAGTAATAAAAAGTTACTATTTTGTCTATAATTAATTTGATACTGTCATTATTTTTCACGTACAATTAAAACTCATTTACTGCCATTGACGGAAAAAGACGTCAAATGATCCATTTTTTTTGCTGGGATGGCAGCGAATGTGTTAAAAACACATTTTTGCAACTTGCTGTCGACTGAAAATGACATCACAAGGGCTCAGGTAACCAATCGCAGCTCACCTGTTTTCTAGGTTTGGTCATGTGACGTTCACAAGCTTCATTCACATGAAAAATAATGAAAATATCAACATATTAATGTTTGACTGCCAAAAATGGCTTAATAAGTAAAGTACCCCCCTCACGATACGATAATTAACCCGTTATTTGTTAACCAAGGACAAGAGAAAGATTAGTCTAGAAAAACAGACGCAAAACTCAACGGAATGCTGTCGGTAGCAAAAACAGTCCAGCAGTTGGAATCTGTTACATGGGTTTTTTTTTAATATCAATTTATCTACAAAATATTGACACCTCTGCATTCTGGGCTTTATGGCAAGTGCACTGTTACTGAAGCAAAAGGGACATATAAAAATTACAAACCAACAGATTGCAACATTTTACCATGAATTGATTTTGTCCATTCACTTGATTTGGTGCTTACAGTAAAACTGAGAAGTCCTATTTAAAAAAAAAAAAAAAAAGTAATATTTACTTGGGAAAAAAAAAATCCAGTAAAGTTTTTTTTACGAGAGTTTTGAGTACATTTTCCCAGCGTTGAGGAACGAACTCATGACCTTCACCTTGGGAGACAGCAAGTCTACCACCTGAGCCATGCCACTCTTGCCGTTTGTCACTGCACTGCTTTGGAGGTGTGTCCGAAATGAGATCAAAAACTGGTCTGTTTATAGGTGGGTTTCATGTGATGTCACGTCACGAGTCCCGATGGGGGACAGGAAGTAATTTCCCCTTCGGAAAGAGCTGAAAAAAATGCCGAAGTTTTGTGCTGTTTATGGCTGTACCAACCGGTCTAATCGAGAAAAAAAATAAAACCTACTTTCTTTTTACCAATAATGGTTGATTTAAAAAAAATACAAATAAAAACACCGAAAGAAGATGGCAGTCTGAAATCCGGAGGAGCAAAGTCGGACAATGCTCGTATACAACAGGGAGGTGTGATTTTACCGGAAACATAGCTAATCGTGAAAATATTATGTGGAGTTTGCTCTACGGCTTGTGTGTCCATACTAGGTGGCTGTGTCTTTGTTTTTAGCAACGCTAGCTACGTTAGCTACCACGACGAGCGGTTCTTAAATTGAGGTCCTTCTTCCGGGGAGGCCACAACGTACGTTAGACCTCTGAAAGTGGTTAACCTAGCAACACGTAGAAAATAGCAGGTAAAGTCACAGTTAGCCAGCTAGCTTGTAGCCAAATGCCTGTGGTAGCTTTTGTGTACATTCGAGTTGGAAAAGAGACATTTACTCGCCCGAACAAAAACAAGACGGCAGTCATTTAGTGTTTCTTTTGATCCGAGTCCACACACGAAATAGTTGTAAACCTCCAGGCTTTCGTACGCCTTCACTTGGCTAGCGGTGTAGCACGATGTCTGGAGGACGAGGTAGCGACGTCGATTGCCTCCGCACCAGGCAAAATCCGACACGAGTTGGGAAAAATCTCTTTTCCTCTAGAACGTAAGGATCATATCCGACATATTTTACTATTTTTAGATCCTGTCCGGGCTCACGCAACGCTTTTGCGTCGTCGTTTTCCATCATTTTCAATGGGTGTTCCCGACTTCCTGAACCCCAGTTGAATTTTGCGCGCCGCCGGAATCACGTGACTGCAATTTGTAACAGGAGCGGCATGGCTCAGGTGGTAGAGTGGCTGACTCCCAACCTGAAGGTTGGGTTCGTTCCTCAACCCTTGGGTAGCTTCTTTTTTTTTTAAAAAAATAAACGAATAAAATGTACTAAAAACTCTACTTGTAAAATTTCTGAGTGAAAAAACTTTACTAGGATTTTTCAAGTACATATTACTTTTTTTTTTTTCAATATACTGTATATATATATACAGTGTATGATTTCTGGTATCACAATTTCTACTGCAGTATACGTTGACTTTTGCTTTTGACTATACCGGGAAAGAGTTGTGCGATCTTTCACCAATTGCCGCCATGTTTTGACGGTAGTCTCCAGGGTGGTTCAAAGTACATTCTGCAACTGCCCCACCCACGATTAAACACACCACCTGGTCATCTGTTCAAAAGAAGGGAACGCACGTAAACAAATCCACCGCAAACGGTGCGAGTCGGCGAAAGTCCGTTTCACTTTCAGGCGACCGTTGAATTTTCAAGCAGCTGTTAACTGCACAGCTTGCTGGTTTCATAATCCATCGCGTTGGGCAGGCGGGAGCCGAAGGCCTCCAAGGAGGCGTGAATGCGAGCCACCTCGCCGGCAGTCAGTTTGAGTCTGTGCCGGAGGAGGCAGGCGAACAGGTCCAGCCTGGGTTGACCGTGCGGCGAGAGCCGGTTGACCCGATCGCGCAGTTCCAACAGCTGCATCATGGCCGTGTCCTGGGAACCTTGCGTGTACGGGTAGTCCAGTTGCAGGATCAAGTCCCGTATAGCCTCCGGGTCAAAGTGCATACTGTAGCCAAAGACCTGGACGCTGTTGATTTTCATGTAGCCCAGGTTCCGTCCGGCGTCCGTCACCTCCAGCGGTTCGTAGTACGCGCTGTCGTTGGCCCCGTTCGGCGTCGCGATCCTGCTCCGCAGGTAGACGTGGATGGTTTCGAAGAAGGTCTTCCACTTGTTGCCGAGCGTCAGAGTCCAATTGTAACACTCGAAGGGCAGGTCCAGCTTGGCGGCCCGCCAGTCGGGGAAATGGTGCTCGCCGACGGGAATGTACCAGCTCTCGGAATGGCTGCCGCCAAACGGGTTGATGTAGAGGGTGAGCGCGGGCTCCAGCGTGCTGTTCTTCGTAAGGCAAACCTGGAGGGAGATCCCCAGCAGCATGTGCACCATGTTGGATTTGTACTTGTTGCTCTTCAGCGTCAGCAGCATCCGCTTCCTCCACGAGGGGTCGAACCAGCCGTTGAGACGCATGTCGTTGCTGATGAAAATGGCGTGAACCTGAGGAGGTCAAATGAACGGAGGACAATCAACCGGACGGGACCCACTTCATAAGCGCAAAATAAATCCAGGCTCACTTTACGAGCATCACGTCTAAATCTTGACCTCGGATAAATATGTCAACGTTCTTCTACCTCACCATAAGGTTTAGAATTAGTAATGCTGAGCATTGCTACTAGGGGTGTTAAAAAAACTCGATTCGGCGATATATCGCGATACTACATCGCGCGATTCTCGAATTTTTTTTTTTTTTTTTTTTTTTTTTTTTTTTAGGATTCACACCTTGAGCATGGAAGAATGTTATATGAACGGCACATTAAGCCTTAATATTTTTATTTTAATGCTGTTCAAACATGAAACAGATTACAACCTCTATAAGACTGAAATTTAAGATAAATAAATAATACATTTTCATACAAATCTTACACTCTACAAGCTTACTGATAGTATTTTCTAAATTTGAATGGAAAAAAATCTCAACAATCGACTTATAAATTCGTATCGGGATTAATCGGTATCGAATCGTGACCATTCGTATCGGGATTAATCGGTATCGAATCGAATCGTGACCTGTGAATCGTGATACGAATCGAATCGTCAGGTACTAGGCAATTCACACCCCTAATTGCTACTATGTGCAATGTTGAATTTGAAAGGCATGTTTTTGCCTAGTGAACATGTAACGAGGTGTTAGTCATCGCATGATTGCCATAGTTAACTCGCAATTAATCACACATTTTGTGTTGTTATAAATACACATTAAATAGATATTAAGGTGTGTTTTTTTGTTGTTGTTTTTTTAGTAGACAAATGATTACCTTGCAAAGCATATAACAAATGACATTAGTGTGGATATACTACTCCTGGGTGCTTTTCCACACAGGGTTCTTCTGTGCCCCGCCATGTTGTGGTTTGCGTGTGTCTGTGGGTATGATCCATGGGGATATGGGGGGGAGGGGTGGCTTTTTCTTTTTATTGTATTATGGATGTTTTAATTGTTCAACACTTGTCATCCCAATCATCCCAATTAGCTCTTCTTACTACAGTCTTTCTACAGATAATCAATGGGATTTAGATTACCGTATTTTCCGCACTATAAGGCGCACCTAAAAGCCTTCAATTTTTTTTCAAAAGCTGACCATGCGCCTTATAATCCGGTGCGCCTTATATATGGGTCAATATTGCAACCCGATCGGTGACGCGCATGCGCAGAAGATCCCGCCATCTTGGATCGCTAGCTAATACTAATACTTTAGCTGTTTATTCATTTTGGGAGTGAACGGAGTTGTCAGAAAGCTGCTTTGTAATCTATTAATAAAGTTTGACTGACCTATCTGACTGTTTGGTTGACATTCCCTTTAGCGCAGCACCATCTAATGGATGCATAACGTAACCCCAGCCTCTTCTGTAGCGCCTTATATATGGAAAACGTTTGAAAATATGTCATTCATTGAAGGTGCGCCTTATAGTGCGGAAAATACGGTAGCTGGCTTGTCAGCATTGGAGAAAAACTTACCCCAAAAAAAATGCTACAAAAAAAAAAAAAAAAAAAAATGAATGCAAGTTTGGAAATAGGAAATAAAAATCGAATTAAATTGAAAAATATAATTGAATTAAATAAAATTGGAAATAAAAATGACTTTTTTTTCTTAGTTTTAATCAGCATAAAAATCTGACTCATAAGATTTTATTTTTTTTTTCAAATTGTTCCCCAATGTCATTTCAATTTCTTTCTTTTTTTCTTTTTTTTTCTTTTTTCTTTTTTTATTATTATTATTATTATTTTGCTTTTTAAGTCACCAGATTTGACTTTTTTTTTTTTTTTTTTTTTCGCCAATACCTCCAGCCTCCGATCGGCTCTCTGCAGCAGGTAGCCCAGTTCCAAATCCTGGAGGTCCGTTTCAAAGCCCAGGTAGTTTTCGGTGGAATCCGCCACCATGGGCTTGCAGGCGCCCTGCACCAGGCCGAAGCCTTGATTGCAGCCGCCGCATCGGGTGCGGTTGTCTGGCGCGCACTCGGCGCACGCGGCGCCCTCGCCGACGGCGCAGGGCGGAGGGAGCTGACAGGGGACGTGTTCGTATCGACAGCTGCAGCTGTGGAGCTCCTCCGAGAATGCGCCAAGCTGGTTGTTCTCCGAACAATACAGCAGAGACTGGAAATGACTCAGCCAGTACGACTGAGACCTGCAGGAGGGGAACGTAGACAAAGGAACACACTTTATCCTTCCGGGTTTTTTTTTGCACGCGCGACACATTAGCATTTGCAAAAAAAAAAAACACCAGTGAAAGCAGAGAAGAAGCTTCTTTTAGTTCTCAACCTGATGTATGCGTTAAAAAATCATCCAAACATTTCTTAACGATGTACAAGGTGAAACGTTATGATCACAAATAATTTGATTCCCGTTACGAAATGAAGTGAATCTTCACTTCCTGGCTTCCATAGCTGCAGATGAATCATCACGACCCCATTAGTGTCCCTAATGATATTGATTGTGTCGCTGAAAATAATATTGTCGACGAGCTCAGCAATCAGCGAATTGCATTTGACGTGTTTCTGTTGTAATAAAGCACACGACTGTTGATTAAATATGAGGAACAGAAATGATGTGCAAAAGATTGCTCATTGGAATGAAATCTGTAATTGGCATGTTAACTCATTCGATCCCAAAAACGTGTAAAACCGTTTTTTAATACTTTGTCCTTCTCTCCCAAAAATGTATTTACACGTTTTTATGTTTTGGTTTTTTTATGCAAGAGTAGGGATGTTCGATACCACTTTTTTTCAGACCGATACCGATACTCAGACCCTCAGTACTCACCGATACCGATACCAACTGCCGATACCAGTAGTACATTTTGACAAATAAAAAAAAAATCACGAAAAGATATTTTTAAACAAATTAATTTTGACAAAAAAAACAGCACAGTCACTCTTCAATAGTCTTAACGCTCAAAATAAAACACAAAAATGCTCTTTAAGTTTAAGATTCACAATTTTGAAGTATTTCCAAACCGGTGAAGTTTTGGTGAAAAACTAGCCTAGCAAGCTAGCGCCACTTACAGGCAAGGAGGACTCACTTGACGCCTCCCCCCTCTGCCATCGCTCGCTTGTACTCGTCTGCGTCACGAGTACTCGAGTACTTGAAAATCGGTATCGGTACTCGCCCATCCCTATGCAAGAGCATACAGAAGGCTTTGACGCCAGCTTCTGACGTGAAGAGGTGGCTTAAAGCAATGGTAGATATTACCAAAAAAAAATAAAAAATGGCTAGCGGGTGGCAGCAGAGTATAAGAGATCAGCCATGGACATGTTGCAACAAGCTCTTTGTGTCAGTTTGACCTGGAATGTGAATATTGATGAAACTTAGCTATATTATAATGCTAATTTCTGCAGAACGGAAACAGATCCAAATATAGATTATTTTTTTTTGTCTTATATTTCTTCTGATAGGTTCCATATTTTCATTGCAATGGACCACAATATTCTGTGGGGCTTGCAAAATCAATCAAAATCCAGTAAAAACAACCGGGAGCGAAGAGTGTTGTGAAAATGTCTGGGAGGGAACGAGTTCATAATACTGTTGCTTTAATAATTAGCGCACACAATTGTTGAGGTTAAAAGGTAACGTAACAAAGATTTATTTGATGTGTGACAGAAGAATGCTCCAGGCATATGATTTCTTGTCTGTTTCCGTGGAGCACTCTGTCGACTGATTCTTTTATGCCTCATCTCCCCATTGCTTACGACAGAGAGGGAAAACGCATGGCAACTGCTATTTTTTTTTTTATCTTTTCTTTTCTGATTTGTTGCACTTTGAAGATGAGATGGGAGTTTATTGTGGAATAAAATGTATGCTAATCCGAAAATGTTTGTGGGATGTGAGGCATCGTTCCTCTTAAAGCTGGTCCTTGTGTGGCAGTGTGGGAAGCAACATGAATATTAAAATTATGACGCGAGCAAGAAAAGCGCTCGCATCACATGCACGTATATATATGCAGACATGGAATTCTGACTGTAGCTCAGCAATACGTGAACACAGTGACGACCTTCACAATAAATCAATAAAGAAAGAAAGAAAGAAAGAAATGAGACAATATGCGGCCACTTTACACACATATATATATATATATATTAGTGCTGTCAAAGTTAAAGCGTTAACTAATTAATTAATCACAAAAAATTAGCGCATTAATCATTGTATTACCACAGATTAATCACACTATTAATTTTGACCGCAGAAGATCCTTTTTCGCCGACAGCGGATGGTTACGTTAAAGGTAGCTGTTGGAGTTTGAGCAATAAACGTAAACTACATGCATGAAAGTAAAGCATTTAATCAATGTTTACATATGCCGTCGGTCATTTTTTTCCCCCCATTTTAAATGATGTAAATAATTAATTGATTAGAAAAAGCAGGATGAGCGTGTGCAGTGGAAATCAATTTTTGAAGACGTCCTCATAACATTAAATGTCGAAAAAATTAACACATAACTGGTTGCGCTTCAAATTTAGCGGGGCAAAATATGTTGGGGGGGAAAAATAAGCCTTTTTAAGTCAGTGATTAATCACGATTAATCAAAATTCTAAGATGTGATTAATCTGATTAAAAAAATTAATCGTTTGAGAGCTCTAATATGCATATATATATATATATATATATATATATATATATATATATATATATATATATATATATATATATATATATATATATATATATATATATATATATGTATATATATTTTTTTTTTAAGTTTGTGGTCACAGTGTTCCTATTTAAAAAAAAAAAAAAAAAAAAAAAAAAAAACAGTCTGAAGCCCTGTATTGTACACAGACTGACATTGTCATGGCAGGTCTTTGTTTGTTTGTTTGTTTTTTTTTCTCTTGGCAGGTCAGGCAGGTGGGTGTGGCCGGCATGAATGGATACACCTGCGCTCAATTACTTCGTCACCTGTCCTCAATAAGATGCTTGGTGCCAGAGAATTCCATCCCAGAATTCTTAGCGTTGCTGGTTTATTTTACAATTTGCCTGATTTGCCTGCCTCCTGAGTTTTTTTTTGTTTTTGGATTTTTGCCTGGCCTCAGTGAAATAAACCGTTACTGGTTTTCAACTTCTTGTTGCCTCCGCGTTGGGGGGGGGTCCGTAACAGACATGCCCCCCCCCCCCCCCCCCCCGCCTCCCAAAAAATCTGAAGTATCTTCTTTTTCACCACTGCGCTTACCTCTCTCTCGGCAAGCGAACTTGCGGCTGCCGGTGGCATCGCTTGCTCAAGCTGAAGAGTTTAAAGACGACCCTGTCGGCGCGCTTGGCGACGCCGCGCATGCTGTTCTCCAGCTGCTCGTAGCGGCCGTGGAACAAGCTGTCGAGCGACCACAAGTGCTGGATGGCGGACGTGTTCAGGAAATGCGTCTGGGGCAGCCTGGCCTGGAACGCTTTGAATTCATCTGCAACGACGACACAAGCGAGTCGACGCATCAGGTGGGCGCGCACACACACAATATTGTTATGGAAATACCTGCCCTTCAAGTTAATTCAATTCAATCCATCACGGCTTGCGTCAAGATTACTTAGTCCTGCTTCAGTTGTCACACTCTACGATATCTTGTCTCATGTTTTTTTTTTTTTATGTTTTAAGTGTCCCAAAGACGTATTTATACGTTTTTTTTCTGTGTGTTTTTTTTTTTAAATACAGTGGCTCAGTTTCAGATAAATAAATACACTTTCATATAAATCTTACAGTGTACATGTACAAGTTTACTGATTTGTATTTTCTAAATTTGGGTAAAAAAAAATAAAAAATACAAAAATCGACTTCTAAAGTCGTATCGGGATTAATCGGTAACGTGTAGATACGTTTTTTTTTTGTTTTGTTTTTTTAAATGGTTTAAGTGTCCTAAAGATGTATTTATACGTTTTTTGTTTTTAAATACAGTGGCTCAGTTTCAGATAAATAAATACATTTTCATACAGATCTTACAGTGTACATGTACAAGTTTACTGATTTGTATTTTCTAAATTTGGGTAAAAAAAATACAAAAATCGACCTTTAAAGTCGTATCGGGATGAATCGGTAACGTGTAAATACGTTTTTTTTTTAGTGTTTTAAGTGTCCCAAAGACGTATTTATACGTTTTTGTTTTTAAATACAGTGGTTCAGTTTCAGATAAATAATTTTCATATAGATCTTACAGTGTACATGTACAAGTTTACTGATTTGTATTTTCTAAATTTGGGTAAAAAAAATAATAATACAAAAATCAACTTCTAAAGTCGTATCGGGATTAATCGGTAACGTGTAAATACGTTTTGTTTTTTGTTTTTTTTGTTTTTTGTTTTAAGTGTCCCAAAGATGTATTCATAATTTTTTATTTTATTTTTTTTAATTGTAGAGCAAACAAGGCTTTGATGCAGCCTCTCAACTGCAAAGAACGGTTGCAGAAATGGTAGTTATTACACAAACGGCCAGCAGGTGGCAGCAGAGCAAAGGAGATCAACCAGGGCCATGTAGAAAAAAAAAATTACTCAATTACTTACAATTTTAAATATATTTGTGAAAACTGATGAAACTTAGCTCTCTTCTAATGCTAATTGCTGCAAAACGGAAACAGAAACATACTTCTTTTTTTTTTCCCTGATGAAAGAAGAGACTTTAATCTTTCTTTTGATAGGTTCCATGCTTTATAGCAATAGAACACAATATTCTGTGGGCCTTGCAAAATCTAGTAAAACAGGGATTGCTTCTGTGAAAATGGCGGCGAGCGAATGAGTTAATACGTGTTGTATCACTTTAAGCAAAGATTTTGGCGCTGGGCTCGGGCCGACCGATTTTATTATTATTATTATTATTATTATTATTCACCCATCCTTATTTAGCGGCTTAGACCACTATCTGTCCGAACTGGTCTCGTGCCGATAAGGTGTCAGTATGTAAATCGGCGATATCCTTTTTTTTTTGCTGAAGGACGAAATAATGACAACCTCGGATGTTTTTGAATTCTGAGCATGCGCCTGACCTCACTTGACACTTGGGCTATTAAAGCATCAACTTTGAAAGTAATTGCACTTGGGGGATATTCTTGAGATGAGAGGTGGGGGGGGCGACATCCATTTGATTTTGAGTAATAATCACCTGCGCGGGTTGACCGAGCACAGAAATAATAAGCAAACATTAAGCTACAGAGCCTCCATTCATGCATTTCTCCGCAGTAATATGAAAGTTCAAAGCCGAAATAAATATCTTTTTTTATTGATGATTAATCTCCTCCTGACATACTGTAAACTGCTTGAGGCAAAAGCTGCATTTTTTTTTTTTTTTTTTTCTCCCTGCTTGGTTATGAAGTATTTGCAATGTGTCCGAAGCAGACATTATTGCACCAGGTAAAAAAAAACAAAAAAAACCCCACTTACGGTTCACCTTTAAGTTGCTGAACAAGGACTAAACACAAAGGATGGAAAATATGACACTGAAGGTGCAAGCAACACTTACCGATTCATATTCAGTCCCTTTTCATATGAATAATTTATATCCTGAAAGTTTGATTTTCCTGCAAGTATCCATGACAAGGCATGAATATGAAGGCTATATTGCACGTGGAAAGGAGAATTGATTATCCTCCAAAAAAGAAAAAAAAGAAAAGGGGGGGGTCACTCTCACCTGATTCTTCAAAATCTTTGTAAAGCTGCGCCCACGTCTCGGTGATTCTCTCCAGACTCTCCTCCATGGCTTGGATGTCCGTGTAAGGGCAGTTGCATTCTGGGAATTTGGCGTCGCAGCCGCACCAGCAGTCGTTGTCCTTGCAGACGAAGTCGCCTTCACCGTTGCAGGCGATGTAGCTGAGAGCCGCTTGCACGAAACCTTCCCTCAAGTAGTCCGGGAGGATGATTTGCAAACCTGGCGAATCGAGAGACTGGTTCAGGGCGATTTTTTTGTTTTGTTTTGAAAGACGTTCTCGCTTTTGTGAGCTCTCTACGGGTACTCCAATTATTGTGCGTCGAAAATTTATGTTGGTGTAGTACTTCATCGATGAATGTAATTAACGTCGTCTGCAAAATATGTTATTACAGTGGAACCCCAAAAATAACATGTCAATCTTAGCATGAGTGCAAGTCCACTTCCCAAATTTTAACTCATTCAAACCCAAAGACGTGTTAACTCGTTTTTCAATATTTTGTCGTTCACTCCCAAAAGTGTATTTACTCAGGTTTTTATTTATTTTATTTTATTATTTTTTTTTTTAATGCAAGAGCATACAGAAGGCTTTGACGCAGCCTCTGACATAAAGAGGTGGCTGAAAGCAAGAGGAGTTATTACAGAAAACGGCCAGCAGGTGGCAGCAGAGTGTAAGAGCTCAGCCAAATAATGATGAAAATTAGCTACATTCTAATGCTAATGGGGTGTTGCCACGGAAAAAGTTTGTTTCCGGTTCGGTTTGCGACGTGTGGGCTGCGTCAAAAATACTTCCGACTTTGTGCCCATCGCAACCCGGACCGGAAAAAAAACTGATGTGCAAAATCACGTCCCGCTTCTTCCGTGGCATATACCCCATTGCTGCAAAATGGAAACAGATACAAATCTGTTTTTTTTTGTTTTTTTTCACTGATGAAAAAATAGACTAATCCTTCTTTTGGTAGGGTCCATGTTTTTATAGCAATAGAACACAATATTCTGTGGGCCTTGCAAAATCAGTCACAAATCCAAGAAAAACAGCCGGAAGCGAAGGGGGTTGCTTCTGGGAGTGAATGAGCTAATGGAAAGGAAGGGAGCCGCTTCATTTGGCTGGGAGTCGGCTGCATTCCATCTCACAAAGGTGCACAAGGTGGCAAATGTCTTCTATCATTTTTTAAAATATATATTTTTTATTATTATTATAACACGAACCCTGATTGTACAGTACGTTGCTCCCATGCTAAAACTGTTTAAAAATCCAAACACATCGAAATTTGACGAACACCCTCCAAATGATTGTGATCAACTGTGAAGGCTCCACTGTGCAATGTTTACGTTCTGCCTGTGAGTGAATCTGTTACTTTGTGTTTTGTCATGAAAACATACCAAATATTCATCAGAGGGAAACATGAACCTCCTCTCGGGGATGCAAATAAATATGACAAAATTAACATAATATAACAGGGGGGGGAAGAAAACTAACCTTGAAGCTGGACCTTGTTTTCCGGGCTCTGAACCAGTACTGAGCTAACAGAGTCAAGGTTGTCATAGTTACTGCATCCAAGAGGACCAGTGCGAGTTTCGGTCACCTGGGCAACAAGGGGAAAAAAAAAAAAAAAAAAAGTACTCCCTATAAAATGTAGCCCACCTTTCTACTAATAAGCAAGTTAATATAAAAATGTTGCTCATTTGTATGCTATTTGCTTGGCTTTTAAAACCATTTGCATCACAAATCATGCACGAATATGTTCCGCTTTCCACAAAGTACACATCCAGAACTTCATAAAAGTCTTTGATGGGGACATGGAAATTTTCACCTTGTATTTCCTGTTATCCCCGTGAATGTTCAGGCAAAATAATACGGACATGTTTTAGTAAAAAGTAAGTTGAGGTGCGGTGGAAGAAGGGCAAGGAGGCGGAGGTGAAACCAAAAACGGATTTTAATAGAACAAAAACAAGGAGGTAAACGAGGTACTGGTCAGAAACGACAAACCAACTCAGGGAAGGCAAACGTGGCTGGAACTATGGGGCAAAAATCCGGCAGCATGTCAGGAGGAAATAACAAGGAATCGACAACGGACAGTGGGGAGACAAGAAACTAAATACACACATACACTAATTGACACAATTAAGACACAGCTGGGCAAGGCACGATTGGCAGAGGGTGCTGATTGGTTGACACATGAGGAAGGGCAGGCAAAAACACAGCTGGACGTAATGCTTGAGAAGACTATGTAGGCACACAAGGACAACAACAACAAAAAAAAAACAGAACATGGCTGAATCTGAAAGAAACGAGGATAAAGACAAAACCCAAACTAACCAACCAAAACTCAACCCAGATCATGACAAAGTACAACGTAAAAAGTAGATTATCTCATTCAAACCCATAAATGTATAAATAAGTTTTTTTGTTTTTTTTAAATACTTTGTCCATCACTCCCAAAAATGTATTTATACTTTTTGGTTTGTTTTATTAGTTTGTTATGCCAGCGCATACAGTAGGCTTTGATGCAGCTTCTGACTTGAAGAGGTCGCTTAAAGCAATGGGAGTTATTACAAAGAAACGTCCAGGAGTTGGCAGCAGAGTATAAGAGATCAGCCACGTTGCAACAAGCTCTTTTCACCAGTGTTTTCAACAGTTTTTTTTTTTTTTTTAATAATGATGAAACTTAGCTGTAGCCTAATGCTAACTGCTGTGAAATGGAAACCGCTACAATTTTTTTTTCTGACGAAAGAAGAGACCATAATCCTTTTTTTTTTTTTTTTGGTAGGTTACATGTATTTTTATAGCAATAGAACACAATATTCTGTGGGCCTTGCAAAATCAGTGAAAATCATTAAAAAAAAAATTAAAATGGCTGGGAGTGAATGAGTTAAAAGTGAACGTGTGATCAAATTTGTGTCCCTTCTTTGTCTTGATGTCTGATTGAGGACGTCTGACTTGACCTTCGGCACGAGCCGGCAGTTGCGGCCCCAGCATCCTCGTTCGCTTCATTTGCAAAGCGGATAGCTTATTCCTTATCGTGCACGATGTAGCGCAACCCTAAAGCGATTCCCATTTTTCTCTCTTTGTGGTCCTGGACGACATACTTTTGTTCTGCCACTTGTCCTAATCACGCTTGTCATTTGCCACTTGGTGCAACATGACGGATGGACGCGGCTCCGACAATGAGAGCCGCTCGATCGCTAACGATCACAAATTGCAAAGAAGACCTTTCAAACTCGGGGCGAGTCACATAACAACAACAACACCGCATGGGGCTTGCTAATCAAAGGTCCAACACATCCACACGGGAAAGAGAGAGAGAGGAAAAAAAAAAATGGAAGGGGGAGCATAATTTGACTGCAATTCTTCTCCAATAATATTTCTATCACATCATAAATCCCCTGCTTCTTTCATGATGAATTTTATTGCTGACATCAATGTGAGGAAATGAGATACAGCACTGGCATTCAGAGTCCATGAATATTGAAAGCGTATAAGGTATTATTTGATAAGCCGTGTGATATAGCATATGGCAAAAAAAAAAAAA
The DNA here is from genome assembly GCF_051991245.1 of Festucalex cinctus. Taxonomy (NCBI): domain Eukaryota; kingdom Metazoa; phylum Chordata; class Actinopteri; order Syngnathiformes; family Syngnathidae; genus Festucalex; species Festucalex cinctus. The sequence goes on along the minus strand of NC_135420.1, from coordinate 28,193,571 downwards.
AAAAAAAAAATGGAGTGATGAGCAGAGCATTCAATTTCCGCTTTGCATCGCAGCTGCTATTATATTAGAAATACCAGATTGGACATTATTGGCCCGATGTATCCGAACACATGAAGGTGTAACGCCGTGCAAAATCGTCTCCGCTCACTCGTTGAAATGAGAGTAAGCAGTGCAACAAGAAAAAAAAAAGTGGAGTAAAAATAATGGTGAGAATAACCGAAGGTTAATTTTTTTTAATGAGCTGCTGACAATTTGACAAATTAACTGCACCAGTAAAATGTGATCTTGCTTCGTGTTGAATGTTCAAGCAATTAATCAAGTTCCATTTTTTTATTTTTTATTTTTTTTTAACATTCCCACATGTTGTTTTGTGACTCACGATAATGAATGTTGAGTTTGGTGCTCATCACTCCAAAGTGTGTTCAAGAGGTATGGATCCAGCCTTAAAGATCACCTCACTTATGTTTACTGGAGAAAAAGGTCACAGCATTGACTGACGATTACGAGCCAACATCGCGGAGATATTGGAAAGCTTTTTCAAAGAGCCTTCACCGATGTGGATCGTCTCTCACTACGGTTCTACAATGCATATCGTTTTAATAGAAAGTTGTTGTTTTTTCAGCAGAAAGCACAGTACTCTGACTTCATCAAGGATTGACAAACCAGCAAAGCTCAAATTTTGCCAACAAATTGTTTCGTTCCAACCAAGCAAATTGTTTTTGTGTCATACGCATGATTTTATTTTATTTTTTTAGGACTTGATATTCCCGTATTTCTGATTGTCATGCAAGGGTTATGTTTAATGTCGTCATGACCAGGGTCATGTAAGGGTTATGCTGACTGGGGTCATGCAAGGGTTATGCTTAGTACTGTCTTGACTCGGATCATGCAAGGGTTATGTGTACTGTCATGACTAGAGTCATGTAAAGGTTATGCTTACTGGGGTCATGCAAGGGTTAGTTTAGTATTGTATTGACTCGGGTCATGCAAGGGTTATGTGTACTGTCATGACTAGAGTCATGTAAAGGTTATGCTTACTGGGGTCATGCAAGGGTTATGCTTAGTACTGTCTTGACTCGGGTCATGCAAGGGTTATGTGTACTGTCATGACTAGGATTATGTAAGGGTTATGCTTACTGGGGTCATGCAAGGGTTATGTTTAGTACTGTCTTGACTCGGGTCATGCAAGGGTTATGCTTACTGTCATGACTAGGGTCATGCAAGGGTTATGCTTACTGGGGTCATGCAAGGGTTATGCTTAATACTGTCTTGACTTGGGTCATGCAAGGGTTATGTTTAATGTTATGACTAGGGTCATGCAAGAGTAATGTTTAGTCCTGTCATGACTAGGGTCATGCAAGGGTTATGCTTACTGTTATGACTAGGGTCATGCAAGGGTAATGTTTAGTACTGTCATGACTAGGGTCATGTAAGGGGTATGCTTAGTACTGTCTTGACTCGGGTCATGCAAGGGTTATGTGTTTAATTAAATAATTTAATTATTTTGTAATGTTTAATTTATTCTGAGCTCATTTTTTGTTTTAAATGTCCAACTCATGTCATGCTATGTAGCTAGCTCGCTTCCCTCCCCAAAAAAACGAGTTTGTGCAAACAGTTTTATTTTGAAATATACCGGCTTCACCTTGATGCGAGACGCCCAACTTCCTGTCCGGCTCGTGTCATTTCTTCAGCTTCATGAAATTCCGCATGCGGCGTCCGAAAAAAAAATAGAATGCTTGCGGAAACCTTCCACACTGCCGAATCCGTTCCAAACCGCAGCTGGTGTGGATTGACACGTAGACTTGAATGCGTTCTATCCTTGCGGCGTCCGTACGGTCGGCGTATGGAAAATACGGAAAACGCAGCGCGTCCGTTCCGCAGCCAGTGTGAATTGGGCTTAAGATATATCTCGCCAATAAAAGACGATTCAATACACATAGATATATTTCAAAGTGGAATGATTCAAACCTTTTAAATCTTAAAAAAACCCGTTTTTTTCCGTTTTTTTCAAACCGGTTATTGCGCCATCCCCGATGTATAGCATTCACAAGCGATGTCTTGTCATCCAAACAAGCTGATCGGTTCCATTTCCACTCATTTCCTGTGACATCTTTTTCCAAGAGCGACGATTTCTCCATTCATTTCTCGAGCCCAGTGCAAGCAAGTAATGGGCTCTTCCTGTGAAATGAGCTTCAATTTCACCTTTTTCCGCATGCTGTCGCCGCTTTTGGCGCTTTCCTTTCCCCCCACCCTCCTCAACTTTGTTTGATTTCAAATCATGCAGAGAAGCGCTTAGAGGGATCCGTTCTGCTACTGTGTGGGTCACTGCCCCGTGGAAATGATACACAGAGCGGCGGGCGGAATTATTCTCCTTTGACTCGTTTTGGGGAAAAAAAAAAAAAAAAAAAAAAGTGATGGAGGTGAATCTCCCGCTCTCGCACTTTGCACTTCTCGCCTGCCTGTCAGTTCCGCCAGATGAGTGCCTTTAGAGCATGAAGAAAAAAAAACGGAAAAAAAAAACACTCTTCCTCCCAGCGCTTCCTGTCTGTTGCTACAAAAAAAATGAACACAGGCATCTGCTTCTGCTCCTCAGATGTGCCCACCGAGCGGGCAAAGCCGCAAGACGAAGCTAGCCGTCCCTCACAGAAACGCTCATTCGGGTTCCGCCGCAGCAGCCGCACATCATATACGGCTAAAAAAAAAAAAAAAAAAAGTAAGCCGTGTTTTTGGAGGAATAGAGACGACGGGAACGAGGGTCACCCTCTCCTCCGTCACCGTTTTAATTGCTCGCCGCCACCCGAAGGTGACAAGCGGTGGCGGCAACCTGTCACTGGCGCCGTTTCCACGAGATTCATTTATCTTCCCCTCAACCATATGCGCTCGTCAGTGTTTCCTGCTGACTCGGTGTGCTGCCGGAGATTAAATCTTATCATGGGCGCACTGATAAAAAAAAAAAAAAAATCAGTTCCGTGCTGTCTGTCTTTTCACAATGGAGAACAAATGAATTGTTAGCAAATTCCAGACACAGCATATCAGCTCTTTTTTTTGTTTTTAGCATTTGTTTCCAAATACAACATGAAAACAAAACGCAATGTTACCTCGTTTCTCCCGCTGGGGTTTGGTTCCGAAAAAATACCCGCAAATAAATGAAGTCCGCGAAGTTGTCGGTTTTACATTTATAAATAAAATGTTTTCAGGCTCTAAAATCCCTTTTTGGTAACACTTTATAATAACTATCCGTTCTAAGTAGTTCATAGATCATTAGTTGATTGTTAATTAATGAGTTGTTAATGACTTATTAAATGTTTGTTAACTGTTTGTTAAGGATTTATACTTATGACTATAAACAGTTAATATGTCATTATTAAACTGTTAGTTATTGAGTTATAAATGACTTAACTGTATATTAATCATTTGTAACTATATATTATAAATTAGTAAGACTAAGTTAACAAACTATTAGTAAATTACTTAATAATGACTTGTTAAGTATCAGTTAATAGTTTATATCTGTTATTAGGACGTTATTCTAAAGTGGTAGCTATTCCTCATTTATTAACTGTTATTAAATGAGAAACAGTTGCAACTTTACGATAATATCCCAATAGTATAAATTAGCTACTTACTAGGGGTGTGAATTGCCTAGTACCTGACGATTCGATTCGTATCACGATTCACAGGTCACGATTCGATTCGATACCGATTAATCCCGATACAAGTCGATTGTTGCGATTTTTTTTCATTCAAATTTAGAAAATACTAATCAGTAAGCTTGTAGAGTGTAAGATTTATATGAAAATGTATTATTTATTTATCTGAAATGTCAGTCTTATAGAGGTTGTAATCGGTTTCATGTTTGAACAGCATTAAAATAAAATATTAAGGCTTAATGTTCCGTTCATATAACATTCTTCCATGCTCAAGGTGTGAATCCTTAAAAAAAAAAAAAAACGAAGTATCGCGATATTTCGCCGAATCGATTTATTTATTTTTTTAAACACCCCTACTACTTACTAATATTTAACTTATATATTAGCTAATTCTTTACATAGTAGATGTTAACCATCTACTAATAACTATGAAACTTTGTCAAACAACAAACAGGTGGAACAAGTTGAAAGTACAGAATTTGAAGGTGAAATTTAAAATATAAAATTACTATGCCTTACCATGCCTAAATATCAATTTTCCGTACCATTGAACTTTTTCCACTCATGTGCTCCTCTACAAAGTTTCACTGGTATAGTATTAGTAGATGGTTAACAAACTATTAACATCTGCTGTAAAGAAGTGAGTTAATCTACAACTTAAATATTAGTTATTACTCTATTTATGTTATTGGGACGTTATTCTAAAGTTGCAACTACTCCACATTTACTAACACGTAATAAATGAGGAATAGTGGCAACTTTATAATAACGTCCCAATAACCTATACAAACTATGAAGTAATACTTATCAAGTCATTAGTAAGTAATTTTCTAATAGCTTGTTAACGATGTATTACTAATTTATAAAATATAGTTATGAATAATTACTATACAGTTAACAAGTCATTTAGAGCTCAATAACTAACAGTTTAAAAATAAAATTTTTACTATTTATAGACATCATTTTAAAACCTTAACAAACAGTTAACAAACATTTAATAAGTCATTAATAACTCATTAATTAACAGTTTACTAATGGTCTATTAACTAGTTATAACGGGTAGTTATTATAAAGTGTTACCCCCTTTTTAGACCAATGGTGTCCAAACTACGGCCCGGGGGCCATTTGCGGCCCGCCGTCCACTTTTTTTAGTGGCCCACGACATATGCTAAAAAATGGTATTTGACTCAGTTCAAATAAAAACAAAAATGTTTGGAGATGGTCAAAGTAAGAAGGGAGGGTGTCAAAAAACACAGGTGCTATTAAAGTTTTTTTTAGTTCACTAAAACTAATGGAAAAAAAAAATTTCGTTAACAAAATAAAATAAAAACGAAGATGCTTTTTTTTTTTTAATAAAGAAAACTAACTGAAATTACATTTTATGTTTACGTATTTGCCACAGAGTGAGAAATAGGAACTTTTTTTATTTATGGATCTATTTAACACATTCATTGCCAGACCAGCAAAAAAATGCATCATTTGACGTCTTTTTCCGTCAATGGCAATTAATGAGTTAAACATGGTAAAAATCAATGAAGCAATTATAAATTGTTGATCTAATGTACAGCAGGGGTGTCCAAACTTTTTCCTCTGAGGGCCACATACAGAAAAATAGAAAGCTGCAAGGGCCACTTTGATTTTTAGTTATTTATTAACACATTCATTGCCAGACCAGCAAAAAATAATTTGACGTCTTTTTCCGTCAATGGCAGTGAATGAGTTAATTTTTCACTTTATAAAAAATGATGCTGACACTGGGAAGTCCCTACATTTTTTATTTAAAATAAATAAATAAATAAATAAATAAATAAAAATAAAGAAATTATTAAATTTTGGAAAACTTTATTTACAGTAGAAAATTTTAGGGAAATATTTACTTGTTTCGTATTTAATTTAGCTTAACACATTCTGATAACCCTGGAAGGTCCCAGCAATTTTGTTTTCTTTTTTTTTTACAATTTTTAAACAAAGCTTTCAATATAGTTTAAAATTAAGTTGTTTTTTTTTATTTTGACACTAATAATTTCTCTTTTACTGCAAATGAATATCAGCTTGAAATATCGGTCATCGTCCTCCTTGACTACTAATAATCGGCTTTGAAAAAGCCATATCGATCCATGACTCGTTATTTTAACCGGGCTTCTGACATTGCTAAATTGCTACCTCTATTTTAAGACCAACAGGTAATTTATTTAACCACGCTTCCAAGTTCCATTTTCTCACTACTATTTTGCAGTTAACATTGTTTGTTATGTTACGATTCTTTTCCTCACCAACGTCGCAACATGTAGTTTGTGCACACGGTTGAAAATGCCGCCAATACTACAGTGTACTGCCAAACGGACTTAATGGCCGTTTCTCAAATATGAAGAACATCGAGTACGGTCTTGTGAAATTGCCAACTGCGGTCTTTCTAAGTACGGTCAGGGCCATGTTGTGACAAGCTCTTTTTGCCGGTGTTTTCACCAGGAATGTGAATATTGACTAAACGGATATATAACGGTAACTGCTGCAAAACGGAAACGGATACAAAAGGGAAGCACTGGAATCGGTCTTTGTGTGAAAGACGTACGTGCTTGCAATACGGTTATTTTTTGTTTTGTTTTTTTGTTTTTTACCTTGATGGCAGTGGAGGCGATCTGGATGTGATGCAGCTTGCGCAGAGTGCTCTCCCTGTCGATGAAGTAGGACGCGGCCAGCTGGTGCAGAGCTTCCAGAGTGACAGTCGATGAATTACTCGAGTAATCGCTCGCGTCTCCTTTCTTACTCAGTTTTCGCTTGTCGACGAATATCGTTAAGGCTTCTTCTCCTGCACCAAAAAAAAAAAAAAAAAAAAGTTCTTGTGAGGTTTTAAAGGATTGTTGTGCACAGCATTTTTTGATATTATTGAACTTCAAGCTTTAGTCTGGATAACAAAGTGTAAAAAAAAAATTAAATGAAAATTAAAAAGTGAACTTAAAGTTCATGGCAGAGATTACGCAAATCGTGTTTTACTCGTCAACAACGGTTTTATTATTTATCCTGTTCATCGAAAAACAGATTTTCGGTTTTTTTATGATTTCATTTTTTTTTATTTTTTTGGTCCCGGTTCAAGGTGAACTCAGCGAGGCGGGATGGCGACATGACACCCTAGCGCCATCTATTGACGAGCCAATTCAGTCTGATTTTGGGTGCAGAATATAAGATTTGTTGTCTTGGTCCCATAATGTGTTTTTTTCTTTATGTTATCAGATAAAATGTTCCTGTATACTGATTTCCATTGAGCTGCTTTTTTTTTTTTTTTTGATCATGTTACATCATCAATGAAGAAGATTATGGAGCCCATCCCAGATGAAGCCATGCTAGCTTTAAGCCATGCCATTATCGACATTGAGTTTCACAGAAGTGCTTCTATGTGAATGTTTTTTTCTTTTAATACAAACTTTAGCATTATCATCTTTTTGCTGGAGAATAATCCTTGCGTCCTAATGAGTGTTTTTTTTTGTTTTTTTTTTTTTTTTTTTTTTTGCTTGTGCCCTCGGGAGCTTGTTGCTGATGTCATTAACGGTTGTTTATGGATTTTTTTCTTGATGGCTCTCACCGCGTTTCCGTCATTAACTGCTGCCTGTTTTCTTACATTCTTCCGTTCAAGGTCTGTTGTTGCTTCCTGATTTATTATTTCAACCAATCAACATTTTATTTGCCTTGATCTACTTCTTTGACACCTCTTTAGTGCACCACTTTCTGTCACTGTCACTATCGAATACTTGTCGAATCGATTAATCTATCGATTATTCAATCGATTAATCGACTAATTCATTTTAATTTTGCATAATGTATTACAAAAGCATTCTTTTCCCGATTAGTGTTTATTAACCAGCGTTTGGTGTTTATTTTGTACTTCGTCTCATTTGCTCCCATTTTAAATGGTTTATGTGTTCCAAAGACGTATATATACGTTTTTTTGTTTATTTTTGTTTTTTGTTTTTTTATGCTAGAGCATACAGAAGGCTTTGATGCAGCCTCTCAACTGCAAAGAACGGCTGCAGAAATGGTAGTTATGACACAATCGGCCAGCAGTTGTCAGCAGAGTATAAGAGATCAACCAGGTCCATTTTTGAAAAACAAAACAAAAAAAACCCTCAATTACTCACAATTCTAAATAGATTTGTGAATAATGATGGAACTTAGCTACATTCTAATGCGAATTGCTGCAAAATAGAAACTTAGAAATATACTTTTTTTTTTTTTTTCCTGATGAAAGAAGAGACTTCAATCTTTCTTTCGGTTAGGTTCCCATGTTTTTAGAGAACACAATAGAACAATAGAATTCAATATTCTGTAGGGCCTTGCAAAAATCGGTCCAAATCCGGCGGCGAGTGAATGAGTTACTCAATAAACACGTGATGTTCCAGTATTTGTCATTACCCTGAGGACTTGATAACATACGCGTTACAGTAAGTGCACTTGTACTCGTGCTGACTTTTTGTGGTGCTTTAAAATACAACAACAACAAACATCAAATAAAAACAGAATAGGATCTTTAACACATTCACTGCCAGCCCAGAAAGAAAAACATCATTTGACGTCTTTTTCCGTCAATGGCAGTGAATGAGTTAAAAAAAAAAAAAAAAAAAAAAAAAAAAAAAAAGTCGCTTTGATCTTGAATTCTGTTCCTGGTTTGATTTTTGTATTCCAAAGTCAAAACAGATGTTTACAAATGTCTTCTTTCACGAAGGACTACAGAAATTACCGTTGATATGCTGAAATCGGAGGATTTTGTGCAATTTTAAATTAAAAAAAAAAAATGCCTCCAAGCTATTTATCGATATAATTTGAAAATGGATTAATTTTGTCAGCTCGAGATGTGTGCTTATTAGTATTTATTTGTGGAGTGAGCAACCGTTGCAGTTCAGAGTTGGCAGACTGCAGTACCTGCAGTTGAGTCTCTTTATTTTTGAGTGCCCTGAAGTCGCCCGCACATCATTTTTTCTCATCATAATGCGGCGTTAATGCCGAGGGCTAATGTTTCTCCCCTCCGCGTTTTCCGTCTCGGCTGCTGAAGGGCACCCTCTTAATTTGACAGTCTATTTATTAATTTCATTAGTCCATCTGTTTTTCTTTCTTTTTTTCTTTTTTTTCTGTAATGGGGATGTTATCCATTTGGAAGCTTCACAAGCATAAATCTGGCGGCCGTCCAATGCAAACTCCTTACTCTTGCTCATTTCATACCACTAAGTACTGGCCGGCATCCAAGGCAGCTTAGGCGGCCGGTCGAGCCGCATTGTATTTACATCCGCTCGAACAATCGTAACCATGTTAAAAGCGGAGAATCGTGTCAAAGTTAATTGACAGGCGCTCCTCTACAAACCGAATTCTACACTTTGCAAAATTTGCTCGGCCCTCCGTTGCATCTTTAATGAGCGGTTTCCTCGCTACAAGTACATCTCAAGTGCATGGAGAGAAGAAAAAAACAAAACAAAAAAACCTTTTGAACTTGTTCACATTTTGTGACCTTTACAGTCACAAATTGGAGTGCGCTTTTTAATCCGTGCGTTCAGCAACGTCGCCATCAGTCAATTTTACATCTCTTTTAAAGGCAGGGTCTTCCGTTTTCACTCAGGAAAATGCACTTTATAAATGATTCCTTCTAAATCAACACCTCTGGGCTTCCGTTAATGTGTGGTGGTGATTTTTTCCTAAAAGCCTGTATTTTGCCATTTTGTGCTTGTTTTGTCAACAGCGGGACATTTCTGTGGACAGACAGTTGTTTACCCCTCCAGCCAATCGCAGAGCGGGTGGGTGGCCGGGGGGGCGTGTCACTCAGTGTCGTCAGGCGGGGCCGCCGGGCGAATTTGTCAGCTGCATGACGTCATTCGCGCGGCAACTTGACAGCACGCACGGATTTGTTTTTGGGTTGTTGTTTTTTTCCACTCACTCGGGCTTGTGTGAGTGAGTAATTAATTTATTTTACAATTTATATTTATATATTTTTAAATAATGACTAATATGGATGGATTGATGGATTTAATATTTTAATATATTTTAAAATAATAAATGAAAAAGAAATAATGTATTAATTTATTAAATTATTAATCAACAATTAACAATAATTCAATTTTATTTAATCTTATTTTTTGTTAAACGATCAATTGATTTCATGAACAAATCCTATATTTAAAAACGAATTTTGCCACTTGCTGTCGACTGATGATGACATCACCAATCGCGGCCCACTTTGATGCGTAAAAAACACTTTTTTTTTCTTTTTTTTTTAACACATTTTTTTACTGTCTAAATATTCTTCTCTGTAATATGAATTTGTAAAATGCATGTTTCTTTTGGCATAAACAAACCTACTGACACGTGAGTGAAAAAAAACAAACGAAAACAAAACCGTGCGTGCTGTCAAGTTCCAAAAATAAAATGAATTTGGTCTGGCAATCCAAGAAAGTTCGCAAAACTCGAGGTATTCCGTGCACGGTAATACCCCATAATACTTGTAATGACAGTCAACGATGCATCCGTTTTACCTCCAAGTGTAGCCGACAACAGGAAGTGAGTGCCGTATTTCTTGATCAGGTTTTCGGTGATCATCTGCGTGCTGGGCCTGCGGCCAAGGAGTCGAATGTTCCTGATGAACTCCGACGTCAAAGGTAGCGGAGACTGCGAGAAATCTCGTCTCTCGGATGCCAAATTGTTCACCTTCCATCTCCCAAATTCCCTGGAAATTAAAAAAAAACACACGTTCTCAGTGTTTATTGAGCTGATTTTTAGAAGTTGTAATAATCGACAAAGATTCTGATTGCCTGTTTTTGCCATCCTGAAATGTGCGATTTGGTGCACTGAGCGTGAAAACGTTGAAGATGACGTTCAGTGGCGTTAACGATAAGTCAAGTGTGACAAAAAGATTTTACGACTATAAAAAGTTACCGTGACGCTGCATTTACTATAAACGGCGTTTACGAGGAAAGTCTCTCCTCAAGCATGCCGGTTATGTCTGAACTGAAGTGAAAGTGTCTTGACGGGGTAAAAAAAATGAGAAGCGTGACGAACGAATGAAAGACATGAATATTTGAAATGGCGTATGTCATGACAGAAATGTTTGGGCATTACGAAGCCGACATTTTCATACTCGAGTGGAGTGCAATTTCCTGAATTTGTGACTACGAGACCTCGGATTCGTAGTCACAAATTCCACGTTTGCGATTTGTTTACCCTTTAAGCAGCGAAATAGCCCAAAAAATGACTAATCAAATTTCATCCAAATGATAAACCGAGTGCGCTTATTTACACTATATGTTGTCGAGCCTCAAATTCATGTTTTTGAAAGCGTATGAGAGCGAACAACGCAGCCACGTCAAATATCAGCGAGGTTTTCCTTTTTAGTTTAAAATAACATACTCGAGCATCTCTCAGTGGTTTATTTATTTATTTATTCATGCATTATGATTGTATTTATTTATTATGATTTATTTATTTTTATTCGTGATTTATTTATTTATTATGATTTATTTATCCATTTGCTTTCGGACACGTTCATTAAAGAAATTAAATTAAAAAAAATAATAATAATAATTTTTGCTGGCACTTCCCTTTGATTTGCATTTGAATGTATGAAAGGTGCTATATAAATAAAGTTTGATTAATTAAGCCCATATCACACTGAGGGGAAAAATGACGTTCGTTCAAGGTCACAAACATTCGCCAGCTGTGCGCCAACAAATTCGAAGATGTTAAAAAAATTTGTTCTGCCAAAAAAAAAAAAAAGTCTGCAGGTATTAAATCTGTTGGTGAATGTCTGCCGAACATTTTTTTTTTTTTTTTTTTACAACCTTAGATAAACCCTAAAATCATTATCTGCTACCCTCGCAAACTTTCACCGCTCGGTGGGATACGGGTTTTACGGTTTAAATGTGAAATTAGCGATACCTAAATCTCCATAAATCAAGTGTATGCAGTGTTCCAGTTTTAAATAAAACAAGTTATTGTTCATCAAAGGCAATGTTCTTTTTTTCTTTTCTTTTTTTTTTTTTTTTTTTTTTGTTATTGAAAACACTCAAATTCCCAAATCATGGCGGACGGTTATGATTCTGACAGACGCACTTCATAAAAATATTAAGCATCTCTATATCTCTGGTGCATGTATAAATGAAGCTTCTCTTCTTATCATTAAAGTCATCACAAATATTTATTTGCATTCAGAGAAAAGAATGGGAGATGGGTAAATACCGCACAGTGCAAGTGTTGGTCCATGTAAGCATATTTTCAAAGAGTAAAAACAATGCTACTTTTTTTTCAATTGCATAATTCATGATGCTTGCCTCGACTCGCACTTTGATCAGACTTTATTACAGAGAATGAGGTAAGCACAAGTATCGATATTACCCACATTGTCGAATCGGCCTTTCATAATTCTTTACACTCGCGTTCTTCCTCTGCTTTCAAATAAAAATCAGGATTCTGATGATCGATTGGCGCAAGTGTGGCCTTTTGGAACATTTAACCAGTAATGTAATGAAGAAAACTAAAGCAGCCAGATGTTTCAATCCAACAAAAGATTGGAGCGAAATTGCAGTGCATGAGTTGCGCTGGAATGTTCAAGATGTGTCAGTAATGTCATTTTGTGTCTCCATTAGGCAATTCCAGCAATGCACACGAGACACATACAACAGTGGACACATAGTGCATGTTAACCTTTATAGCTGACCATGTAATAATCCAACTTTTTTTTTTTTTTTTTTTTTTGCCCATATACACGTCGCGACGTTATTAATCCTTCACCGGTTTGCTGCTTTCCAACTGAAAAAAAAAAGACCTCTTCAAAAGGGGACAGTGTGTCTCTGGAGTTGCACGCCGCAGAAATGAAAGCGGCATTCAAAGCCACGGCACGTCCTTTTTCGCAACCAGACGGGATCCGCCAAGAGGGACTGAAGGGCCAGGAAACCGATTCGGAAAGAGAATTGACAAATCCTCAAATCCCCGCCGCCGTTTGGTTTTTCTTCCAGTTATCATTGACTACTGTGATAAGCAAGCGGTCTTATCGTCGAGCACTGATAGGCCAATATATATATATTATTTATTTTTTTTTGTCCTGCAGGTAGAACAGGGGAAATTACAAAAGCTCATTTACAAAGTGCTGCTGTAAGTCGTTATTACATCAGTTTGCACCCTGCTACTCATTTCATCACAAGTACTTGTTGAAGTTCATTTCAACAAGATTCAATTTGCATTCTCAGTTTAAAAAAACAACAACTGCAACCTGCAATACACAAGAGACCCTTACACACACTACATTACTTTACGGGGACTCATGTTATGCACAATAAATAATTAGCTAAAACAACAGCATATTTATTATGTAATAGATCTGTTAAGTTTAACTATTTGACACCGAAGGGTCAAACTTTCATCAATTGAAATGATTTAAGTAACCGGATACTTCAGAGTCTCGCCAAAGTGCTGAAGGTCAGGAGACCAGAGGAAAGGTCACAGGAAAGAAAGATGAATCAAATATGAAATCCAGCACCAACTTGCCACCCCACATGGTTACAAAACCAGAATCTTCTGCCAACTCCAGAAACTTCAACAGATTAGTGAGATCTCAAGAGACCAGAGCAAAAACTAAAGAGAGGAAGGAGGGAAGGATATATATATTTAAGGATAGATCATCTAAAGGGAAAAAAAAATAACCACTTTATCCATTCATAAAATCAAATAACTCTTAGAACATGTCCATATTTTAAATATCACACACAGAAAGTCAAAAAAAACAAAAAAACCCACAATGAGTTTTCACACATGATCCTGATGAGGTTCCCCAAACCTATTATGAAAATGTGCCCTTTTGAATCGTCCAACCTTAAGGGCGTTAGACATCGAGTTTCCTTTCGAGCCAACTATATATACTATTAACAAAATACGTCAAAATAGGCGCGTCGGTCAAATTTGTGTATCGAGGGCAGGCCTGAAAACGCGTTTTTGTCAAATTTGATCGAGGTGCAAATCATAACTCGTGGAAGGTGGATGTTATCGTATTTCATTCATAACTATCATATCACAATCATTGTAGAAATCAGTCTATTCAACGCATTATTATTATTATTATTATTATTATTATTATTATTAGGGGTGTGACAACAAATGAGGTTTGGATGTGAACTTGATTGATTGATTGATTGATTGAAATCTTTATTTCAAGCATAAGAACATAACAGTAAACTCAACAAAATCACACCAATACCATAAACAATACGAAGAAGAAGAGAATGAATGAATGAAAAAACAATGAAGAAAGAAAACTAACAATATTAATTGTGAGAATGCTTTCAATGTTATTGAGATTCTTTATTCTTACTTATTATTAGAAGTATAGCATTTTATTCTCACTTAATTGATGTAAAACAACTCCCACATAATACTTCCGATAACTAGCTGAAAAAAATTCACGCCTTCCGCGGTATATATATCGTCTGATTCCACGTTAATTACAGTACTCTCACAATTTAACGTTAAAGATCAACTTTTCCTCATTCATTTTCAATGAGACTATTTAGCATTCAACTTTCAGCATTCCTGCGCAATTTCTCCAGAAATTGCACTTTTAAGTCTAAAAGTCCAAAATAGAGGAAAAAATAATTTTGCACCCCCCCCAAAACTCTCCAACATGATTAGGAATACTAAAATTTGTCAACAATGGCGGTCTCAGAAGACATAAAGAATGTTTCCGCTCTTTGCTTCCCGAGAAGTTGGCTGCTATAAAATGCGTGACGCTATATCGTCTTCATATTTCATAATATATCCAATCACTTTTGTGGCATACGACTAATTTTTTGGGGCGGGGGCTGAAATGTCACTTGTGCAAAAGTAATTACACGTCTCTCGGCAGGCTATTTAAAATACGTGGAGACACTTGCAGTTGCCGAGGGAGGAAGCCGGAGGAAATATTCCGAGGGAAGAAAAAGGACAGCGAACGTCAATAAAAATATTCATAGACTTGAGAATCGGCACCTGAGGAATGAATGGGCTCTAAAACGCCGGCTAAAAACCTCTTCGGCGCCCGCGTGCTCCCCTGCGGTTTAACTAATGCGCCGATGCTCGTTGTACTTCACGACGTTACTATAACAAAACAAAGAGCCTCCATTTTATTTCGTAATAACTTAATTACAGGGAGCGTTCGTTTACTCAATCGACTAATACTCGCATTTAATAAATTCTAATGAATTATCTGACACGTGAAGAACGCCAAATCTGATTGTGCGGTCACTTGTTGTAAGTCCGGTGTGGTCAATAACATTTTTCAAAGGGCCCATGTGAGGAGCGGAAAACCACAAAAATGAATGAAAATATGCATTTTTATTAAGCAATAATATTTGAATAAGCTGCCACTTGTGTAGCTATGGTGCATGTTGTTATGCAGTGTTCCCGCGTTTTCCGGTGGGGGTTCGGTTCCAAAAAATACCCGTAATAAATGAAATCCGAAAAGTGGTTATATTTATGTTTTACATTTATTATAAATGTTTTAAGGCTCTAAAACATCTCACCAAGCAGTTTATACACTTTTCTCATCGAGGCGTTTACATTTGTCTCGTCTTTAAACATTCTCAATGTTAAATTTTTCATACATTTTATAAAATAGGTAGATTACGGTTAAAAAAAAAAAATGCATGCAAAATTGCACTAAAAAAACAAAAACAATCTGCGATACAGCGAGGCCGCAAAAAGTGAACCGCGTTATCGCGAAGGAACACTGGATTTAGAAAATACTCATTCAAAACAATATAATCAATAACATTATAATTACAAGTGTGCAAATATTAATTAGGGGTGTAACGAAAAACGGTTTGAACCGGATTTTTTTTATTTTATTTTTTTTATTTGAATGATATGAGTTCATCAAAACCGAATTGAATCGTTCCGCATCGAGATATGGATCAAATCATCTTTTATTGGAGAAAAACATTCATTCAGACGTATGTAAGATGACAAAAAAAAAAAAAAAAGTAATTTTCTCATACCCACTCGAACTGAACCGTACCAAATATCAAATCAAACCGAACGAATGAAACAGATTGCAACCGTTTGTTACAGTAAATACAGTGTTGACGTTTCATTTAAATACATTAACATACAAATATAACAGTGTACAAGTTTACTGAGTAGTATTTTCTACATTTGAGTTTAAAAAAAAAAAAAAAAAAAAGCACAATAATCGTCTTAGATTCGTATCGGGATTCATATCGGATATCAAATCGAATCGTGTTTACAGTTGAGAGCTCCATGTTTTTCCGTCATCGATATCCATTTATTGCCGTCCCGTAATTCGATCGCGTGCAATAATGTCACGTTGCCGCAAGTCTGCCCCCTTGTGGTTGTCAGACAGAAATCAAGCCAGGGACAGACCGCGAGTCAATTGAATTTGGCAGGATTCAAAATCTATTTACATTTTTATTGTATTTTTTTTCCCATTTGACTCTTCCATGTAAAATCACGGCAATTAATCAACGCCACGTTGCGGTGAAATGCGGGGGGGGTGTTAGCTCAAACGCAACCTTGCAAACTGACAGACTTCCTCTCAGGGGGATTGTGTGATAATGTGGACTCATAAGTACTCGCAGATCTCTAATCACTTTGCCCACATGATAAGACAATTAATCTTGCCTGCCCGCCCATGCTGCTCAGCTCGGGCCGACAACTACCGTTTTTTTTTTTGTTTTTTTTGGGGGGGGGGTTTTGCCATACTTATCCCAAATTAATCGAGTTGACTATCTAAAAGCGAATCGTGTAATATACAGCCAGTTGATAGCAACGCGTCTTCGGCGGCAAATAATACATCACCGTGCCGTCATATTTCAGAGATTCGCATATTGTCAATCTGACGAAGCTTTTTCTGTTTCACAACAGGCAGCAAATAATAATTAAAAAAAATTAAAAAAGAAAAAAAGGGTGCATCTTCTCTGCTATGTGCTGTAATTAAAGAAAACGAGCTGGAAAGTGTTTCGCACCATTCTTAGAACTCTCTTCGATATATTTAAAATGCCCGATGGGGTTTGCATTTAGATTAGGGATGTAACGATAACGGCATTATCGTGATATCGCGATATTAAATCTGTCGCAATATATCGTCGTCATGTCACGATATTAAAAGCAGCACCACTGTTTAAAAACTGGCGCTGATTTCCATTTGTTCTACCACCCTCTGGTGGCTAGTTTTTTTTTTTTTTTTTTTTTGTGCAGTTGAATTTTCACAAGGCATGTTTTGACCCTTCTATGTTTAAAATCCACACAATGTGTGCTTGCATTGGCAAGTAAGCGCCTCAATATATATTATAATAAATACATAGATCAATAAATTGATTTAGTAGAAATTTAATAGAAATAAATTGATATGCTGAAATCAGAGGATTTGGACAATTTTAAAATTTAAAAAATGTTTACTTCATTCTTAAAATAGTTGTCGATTAATCTGATAATTGATTAATTGTCGATTAATCAATTTATTTTGAACAGCGCTAAACACGTGTAAGGCCAACAGCAGCTCACCGGTAAATTTGATAATCGATCACTTGCCGATTAATCGATTTAATTTGAACAGCTCAAAAATACGTAAAACCAACAGCAGCTCACCTGTAGACCTAATAATTGATTACTTGTTGATTAATCGACTTAATTTGAACAGCGCTAAACACATGTAAGACCAACAGCAGCTCACCTGTAAACCTGATAATCGATTACTTGTCGATTAATCAATTTGAACATCTCTAAACACATGCAAGACCAACAGCAGCTCACCTGTAAATCTGATAACCGATTACTTGTCGATTAAACAATTTAATTTGAAGAGCTCAAAAACATGTATGACCAACAGCCGCTCACCTGTAAACCTGATAATCGATCACTTGCCGATTAATCGATTAATTTGAAGAGCTCAAAAACATGTATGACCAACAGCCGCTCACCTGTAAACCTGATAATCGATCACTTGCCGATTAATCGATTAATTTGAAGAGCTCAAAAACATGTATGACCAACAGCCGCTCACCTGTAAACCTGATAATCGATCACTTGCCGATTAATCGATTAATTTGAGCAGCTCAGAAACACTTAAGACTAACAGCCGCTGACCTGTAAATCTTGTATCTGGTGGAGAAGCCTTGCCGGTTCTTGTCCACAAAGTCGACGTACTCGGGCGAGTGGTGGAAGGGCCCCTTGTCGGACAGGAGCCAGTCCAAGGGGCCGCCGGGCTTGTCGCCGGGCTTGTCGCCGGGCAGCGCGGCCGCCGCCGCCGCCGCCGCCGCTCCCGCAGACGGCAGACGGAGCCAGCAGAGAAGGCTGAGGCTGAAGATGGGCCATGGAGCCATCAGAGATGAAAGGAGCTGCCGAGGGACGGACGAGGCTGCTGCTGCTGCTGCTGCTGCTGCTGCTGCTGCTGGAGGACGAGATGGCGCTGCAGGGGGCGCTGTTACGTTCAACCGCCAAAGTCTGTTTTCGCAAGATGGCGCCTCCGCTCGTAGTCCGGCATCACCTCAAAACTCCACGAGCACCTGGACCAAAGACGTGCACGAGTAAAAAAAAAAAAAAAAAAAAACATTTGGAGGGGCCAACGTACAGATATTGTCATTATTACAATATTTATCATTTACTGCCAAAATTCAAAATAAATAAATGACTAAATAAATATTTGAAAATTTAAAAAAAATAAATATAAATGGAAAATAAAAGCATAAATTATATACAAATAAATACATTTGTATTTAATTTTTTAATTATATATATTTTTTTATATCTGTTTTTATTTTAAATTTTACTCTATGTATTTATTTAATCATTTATTAATTTTTAATTTTGGCAGTTTTGGGCCATACTGCCAAGTATAATAATATAATTCGAAAATTATATCCCAAAAAAATAAATCTAAAGATCAAAAAAAATAAATACGTAGGTCATTTTCCCCCCCCCATTTTAAATAATGAAAATAATTAATTGATTAGAAAAAGCAGGATGAGCGTGTGCAGTGGATATAAAATTTTTGAAGACGTCCTCATAACATTAAATGTCGGAAAAAAATTAACACATAACTGATTGAGCTTCAAATTTAGCGGGCAAAATATGTTGGGGGTTGGGGAAGCCTTTTTAAGTCGGTGATTAATCACGATTAATCCAAATTGTAAAATGTGATTAATCTGATTAAAATTTTATATATATATATATATATATATATATATATATATATATATATATTATATAAAAAAAAATTTATCGTTTGACAGCTCTATAATAAATATATATATATATATATATATAATTATTTTTTTATTTATTTTTTTTCTTGGTAGGTGCGGTGTCGAGCTCGAACCCGATTTGAGTGCTCAACGTGCGTCATGTTAACTTCAGAGCGGAACATAGCGGTCGTTTGTAAAGGACTTGCGTAATCCCATAATCTAGCAGGCAAGCGTCCAAAAAGGTGATGAAGGAGATTGTGGATGGAGAGAAAAAAAAAAAAAAAAAAAATCCGCTCTTCTGTTGCTTTTCTTCCCTGCAAAACACCTTTTGTCGTCATTTTATTTTTATTTATTTTTTTGCTGTTCTGTTCATCCCTCCTCAAAACCACCCACTTGCTTCCTCCTCTGCATTCTGGAATATCTTCAAAAATCACATCCTGCATTTTTTTTTTTTTTTTTTTTTGTGTGTGTATGCAAGTCCTGTCTGCAAACATTCGTCATCCTCCGACGGGTCCACGCCAGCTTCATAATCGCGTTATCTCGTCCGCTCGGCCTTTTGTTGTCGAGATGCCCGAATGATGTCACCCCTTTTTTTTTTTTATTGCGTTTTCATCAAACAATATCGCAAAATTGTTGATACTTGAGAAGCCGTCACACAATTGGGGAGAGAAAAAAAAAATGGATGACGTTTTCAATTCAAGCACACAATACTATCAAAAATGACTTTTTCACTTTTTTTTTTTTTTTTTTTTTTTTTTTGGCCTCCCTCACAGTGCTTCGCAAATATTTTTTGTTACGCACCCACCTCCACAAAACAGAGGAAAAAATTGTTTTGCACCCCCCAAAACTCTCCAACAAACTTATGAATACTAACATTTGGCGATAAAATTGTTTAAAAGTTCAACTCTGATACTCCTCTCTGACAATGAGCGCCACTGCCACCTACTGTACTGGATGTGCAATTACAATTTATTCTAATAAGGCAAAAAAAAAAAAAAACTCCATCATGATTATGAATATTAACATTTGACATTTATCGATAAAATTGTTTAAAAGTTCAACTCTGATACTCCTCTCTGACAATGAGCGCCACTGCCACCTACTGTACTGGATGTGCAATTACAATTTATTCTAATAAGGCAAAAAAAAAAAAAAACTCTCCATCATGATTATGAATATTAACATTTGACATTTATCGATAAAATTGTTTAAAAGTTCACCTCTGATACTCCTTGCGCAATCTCTGACAATGAGCGCCACTGCCACCTGCTGTACTGGATGTTCAATTACAATATATTCTAATAAGGCAAAAACAACAAACAAGCTCTCCAACGTGATTATGAATACTAACATTTGTCGATAAAATTGTTTTAACTACACCTCTAATACTCCTGGCGCACTCTCTGACAATGGGCGCCACTGCCACCTACTGTACTGGATGTGCAATTGCATTTTTTTTCTAATAAGAAAAAAGAAAAAACTCTGCAACCTGATTATGAATACTAACATTTGTCGATAAAATTGTTTTAACTACACCTCTAATACTCCTGGCGCACTCTCTGACAATGGGCGCCACTGCCACCTACAGTACTGGATGTGCAATTACAATATATTCTAATAAAGCAAAAAAAAAAAAAAAAAAGTCCTATTTGTCAAGAACTGAAATAACAATGTAATTATGACCTTTAACCTTTTTTTTTTTTTTTTTTTTTTTTTTTTTTTAAGGAAAATATCAATGGACAAAGAAAATACTGTATATAAACAACCAATTCTACCTTTATTATGTCCCGGTCGTGTTTGTAAATGAGAATAAGTGCTGAAACATTTTTACCTGGTTAAATAAAAGTTAAATAAAATACCTGTATTTGAAATGCTTTAAATAGTGCATTGTTGGAGCTTGCCTGTCACCTTTGTTTAGAGGACACGGTGCATTGATGAGATCCGGGAATTCTTAATCTTTCCGGAGAATTGCGGCAGCCATGTCACTGGAGACGACGACAAATCAAAACATTCCGCTTCGGAAACATCTGTTCCGTATTTTTTGGTGGATGCCAAGCTGGCGCCAACCCGACAGCGGCGCGTGTGTGCGGGACATCGCAATGATTGTGAGATATCAGACCTCGGGCCAAAACAGATCTTGGAGCATCATTTTTGGATCAGATATAATTTCGGCAAAAGAGCATTTTCACGCGGTGACCAAACAATTCCCATTGTGTTGACCAAAACCATTCATTGCACGTGCGCCGTGCCACAAAGGCTGTAGGCACACATGATGCCACAATATCTTGGCACAACCAATTGGAGATGTTGGCAAGAGTGATTTCAGAGCGACAACAGCAAAACATTTGGCTGGAAATATGCAGTGAACAACAGCATGGAGAAAATTAAAGGATAAAAAAAAAAAAAAAAAAAGTTATTTTCGTCATTTATTTCTTTATTACGGAAGCGTAGAGCTGCCAATGTGGAGCAAACATTTTTGGCTAACGAGTATGTTCGAACATACTCGCAAATAACGTTCGAACATACTTGCAAATATGTTTGAACATACTCAATTGTCCCTGTCGGCGAGGCTATATTTCATATATATATATATATATATATATATATTAGGGGTGTTAAAAAAAATCGATTCGGCAATATATCGCGAT
Organism: Festucalex cinctus; assembly: GCF_051991245.1. Classification (NCBI taxonomy): domain Eukaryota; kingdom Metazoa; phylum Chordata; class Actinopteri; order Syngnathiformes; family Syngnathidae; genus Festucalex; species Festucalex cinctus. The sequence continues at coordinate 28,172,073 of NC_135420.1, read as the reverse complement.
ATTACATCGCGCAATTCTCGAATCGATTCAATAGGCGGCTGAATCGATTTTTAAACTTCCATTTTTAATGGAAAAATATTCAACAAAACGTCTGACTTTCACACCTTAAGCATGGAAGAATGTGATATTAATAGTACATTAAGCCTTAATATTTTTATTTCAACGCTGTTCAAACATGAAAAATGTTACAACCTGTTTGTTAAATACAGTAGCTTACAGTTATAGGACTGAAGTTTCAGATCAATAAATAATACATTTTCATATAAATCTTACAGTGTACATGTATAAGTTTACTGAATGATATTTTCTAAATATTAGTAAAAAAAAAAAAATCGCAACAATCCTCTTGTAAATTCGTATCGGGATTAATCGGAATCGAATCGTGACCTGTGGATCGTGATACGAATCGAATCGTCAGGTACAAGGCAATTCACACCCCTAATATATATATATATATATATATATATATATATATATATATAAATTTATTTTATTATTTTTTAAATCTGCGAATGTGCGGGTATGTCGGTGTCCACATCCTTCGCTTGCATCACATCTCCTCCTCAATGTAAACAAAGTCAAAGGCTTTCCATTAAATGCACCAGGCTACTACCTGCACGGTCGCCGAGCAACCAGCACTAAAATTGGGCAAACGCGGCGTATCCTGCACTGTCCTGTGATCTACCCCGTAGTTGGTGTTGTAAAAAACCAAAGTGCACCAAAAAAAACAAGTTTTATTTATTTATTTTTATTTTTTTTTTAAAAGAGTAAGTCAAATGATGTTACGAGAGTTTGCACAACCGCCCGCCCCCCCCCCATCAAATAAAAGCCAACGTATACTCTTCCCGGGAGTACGAGGCCATAATAGATCATTTACCACCACCATAAATCTACGCGAAGACAACAATAGACGTTGTATAACCCGTTGGGAGATTGCAGACATGATTAAAACATTTCATTAGAATTCTTTCAACAGGCTCCCACTTTGTAAGTTGACTGCGAGCAAACCCCAAAACCATTGTAAAAAGAAGGAAAACAGGAACTGATAAACTTTACATCTTCCCCTCTGTGCTGAATAATGAGTTTTTTTTGGGGGGTGGGGGGGCCCTAATTAACCCAGTTATCTTTCCGGCAACAACCGTCGACAATCCCTCTCCTACCAGTGCCCAGGGTGAAACAGCCTTTTGTTGAGTTGTTAATATGGCTGCCAGTCGCATTCATCCGGCTGCCTGGCAAACAAATACAAAGAAAGCGCTCCCGTAGCGTCTTGGGAGAAAGACATCAAAGATAAAATTGTCACTCGCGCGGAGGCGCGTGAACGGTCATGAATAAACATTTGGAAGGATCACATACCGTATCTACAAGTGTGATGACAAAGTCGCGGACGAGCGATTTGGATACGGCGAGACTTTCTTAGATCAAATGTTTACCCTTGAACGTAAACGCTAAATGTCCCGATGGACAACGCGGCGCTTCCGCGTTCAAACTACTGGACCGATAACAAGGACAGCATCAAACTCTTCAAAGTGTCTGCTGGAATTATGTCAAGTAGCCACGAATGACATATTGCCTTTTCTAATTGCTCCGGTTATCCAAGTATCAGGAAAGTGGTCATGAAAGGATGCGGATTCCGATTTAATTGAGACATTTACAATTTCTATGAAGTTCTGAGTAGACGTAGACATCAATTTCATAGTGCACTTTAAAAACGGCCACACCTGGGGCAAAATATCTTCCATAAAGGTTCTGAGAACGACTTGACAAAGTGCAATTGCAGGAGAAATTGCGCGGGAATGCTGAACGCTGAACACGAATAGCCGAATGCTAAGATTACTTTCCACTTCATCTTACCATTAGCGTGGAGGGTCAAAACATGCCCTGTGAAAATTTAAACTGCACTAAAAAACTAGCCACCAGAGGGTGCTAGAGCTGAACTAATGGAAATTAACCTGAATTTTTTTTGGAACAGATGTGCTGCTTTTAATTAATATCATTACACGACGACGGCGACATATTGTGGGAGATTTAATATCGCGATGTCACGATATTGCCGGTATCGTTACATCTCTAACCATTTTGTGGAACTTGATTGTTGATGAATCATATTTTTTAGACGTTTTAGCTGATAGTAGAAGAGATGCTGCTTACAAAATTCAAATGAACACTGTGACTCGAAGAGTTCTATCCGAAATTAAATTTGGCGACATTGCCGTTGATTTAATACAGTGCTTCTCAAATAGTGGGGCGACCCCCCCCCCCCCCGCCCCCCCCCCCCCCCCCCCCCAAACTCTCGTAACACGCAACATCATTTGACTTACTCTTTAAAAAAAAAAACAAAAGGCTCCATCAAGGGGGGCGCGTTTGACCTCGGGGAACATGCTTTTTTTGCATTTATTTATTTATTTATTTATTTATTTATTTTTACTGTCCTAGAATAAAGTGCAATTGCACCTCCACTACATTAGGGGGCAGTGGGTTTTTGTTTTGCAGGTTAGTTTTTTTTTTTTTTTATATTGTGCTCCTGAGTTAATGTTGGTAATCAGTTTGAATGCATTATTATTTATTGATTTTACGTGATTTTATTTTTCCGTATCATATGGTTTGACATGATCGGTCAGTCAAAAAAATATTTATAGATTAATTAAGGATTTCATTTTATTTTTGAAATTCAGATGCACTTTAAATCTTTTTCTGTTCCAGTTAATAAAGCTATTCTTTGTTGTAAAATAATTGAGAAGCACTGATTTAATATTACGTGAGTAAAAGTTATTAAAATGACTGCGAGGATGCGTTCAGGCATGTTTTGCGTCTGATGCCCGCCTCTCTTTTTCCACACTTATGAAAATGAAGCGCATTACATTTTCGGTGAGTGACAGCAGCGTCTTCAGCATCTGTGCTTTTTTTTTACAGAATATATTCAGCGCCGACATTCAATTAGCAGTCACCCAAGAGAGATGTTTCCCTGTAATTCCACACTCTGTCTTCATCTAAGAGACTTCCATTTGAATGCCCAACTAAATCCCAAATCCCCAAATGACATTATTTTACTTTCCAATTTTTCATTTTTTTGGCCATGACTGTTTTCTCAACCGCATTTTCCGTCTTTTCATTGCCCTGCTACCAAAACATTTTATATAGATTGAAGACAAAACTTTTCGGTTTGCTCGTTAACATAATATAACGCGGCTGCAGATAATGAGCAAATACCACCAATCTTTTTCTCTTTTCATCCTTATATTTGTGTTTTTTTTTTTTCTCTTTCTTTATCTTCTTATGTCAGGCTTATTACGACTCCCACGTCACTTTGCAGTATTCCGCGCTGGTATCTCGCACAGCGTGCGCTTAATTTTACACATCAAAGTTTGTTTACAGATCTTTACTCTGCATATGTGGAAATAAGCTTTAAGTTTGCCGGCACCACGGGGATCTTATAACGGAAGTCTGCTCCAGTTGCGTTACAACTGTTGGAGCGACTGTAAAATCCTGTGAACGACGCGCAACCGTGTATAATACTCCCCCACAACGTACTAGTGTATAATAGGCTCCCCTGATTTGCAGGTATCCTTTATCATCAGAGTGAATATCCGTAAATAGATTTATTTGCAAAGTATATCAAAAAAAAAAACAGATTTGTTTTTTTTTTTTTTTTATGACTAACAGAGGAAGACAAAACAGGAAGCCTGGTGGATCTCAAGTTAGCACCCCAAGTTTCTTAAATGGAAACAAGGATGAAGGTATGGGTTCAAAAAAACAACAACAAGGCCCACTAATATGAATGAAGATTCAAAACATACCAATAAAGTGTAAATCATTTTCCCAACACCTATGATTAAAAAAGTATTTTTGAAATGATGTTTTCGAAAATACCATTCTGCCACTCTAAGGTATTTTTTATTGCTTACTTTGTTTTTAAATCTCGTCAACTCAGTTTGTAACTGCTTCATGAAATCCATTGATGGATGAAAACCCACTTGCGGCAAATGGTTAGTCCGTTATTTTTTGTTTTTAAATTTACTGCCATTCATTTATCGTCATAAAATGGTTGTCCGTCATGGGCGGATCGACGTCGACAAAGCACCAATTGTCAACAGTTGGGGCAGCCTTTCGTCATTGTTAATCGGTCAATATTTCAACGCGAACTGCATCGTCATCGTCAGTGCCTCAGCAAAATCAATTGTCCGTCAATGTTTCCGTCATTCCGTCAGTGAAACGGGCGTTCTGTCATTGACGGATTGTCGATTTGATTGCCGATTCCATTGATGGATGAAAAACCACTTCCGGCAATGCTTAGTCCGTCAATTTTTTTACGTTCAATGTCATTCGCTCATACTCCTGCACAGCCGCAACTTCGAATGACGCGCTTCAGAACCCAAACACGGCAACATTTGATTTTATGCGAATCGGTGCTCGGAAGTACCGACCAAAATCGGTCCATACTACAAAAGTACCGTCTTCGGTCCGTGTTCGTTCTATCATTGACGGATTGTTGATTAGATTGTCGATTCCATTGATGGATGAAAACCCACTTCCGGCAATGGTTAGTCCGTCAATTTTTTGACGTTTACCGTCATTCGTTTATAGTCAACAAAACGGGTGTCCGTCATTGTGTGGATTTATGTCGACATAGGAAACCCACTTCCAGCAATGCTTACTTAGTCCGTCAATTTTTTCGACGTTTATCGTCATTCGTTTATAGTCAACAAAACGAGTGCCCGTCATTGTGCGGATCGACATCGACAACAGAAAACTTCCACTTCCGGCAATGCTTAGTCCGTCAATTGTTTTACGTTCAATGTCATTCGTTCATACTCCTGCACAGTCGCAACTTCGAATGACGCGCTTCAGAACCCAAACACGGCAACATTTGATTTTATGCGAATCGGTGCTCGGAAGTACCGACCAAAATCGGTCCATGCTGCAAAAGTACCGTCTTCGGTCCGTGTTCGTTCTATCATTGACGGATTGTTGATCAGATTGTCGATTCCATTGATGGATGAAAACCCACTTCCGGCAATAGTTAGTCCGTCAATTTTTTTACGTTTACCGTCTTTCGTTTATAGTCAACAAAACGGGTGTCCGTCATTGTGTGGATTTATGTCGACATAGGAAACCCACTTCCAGCAATGCTTACTTAGTCCGTCAATTTTTTCGACGTTTATCGTCATTCGTTTATAGTCAACAAAACGAGTGCCCGTCATTGTGCGGATCGACATCGACAACAGAAAACTTCCACTTCCGGCAATGCTGAGTCCGTCAAATTTTTCAACGTTTACCGTCATTCGTTTATAGTCAACAAAACGAGTGTCCGTCATTGTGCGGATCGACATCGCGAAAGGAAAACCATTTGCGCCAATGCTTAGTCCGTCAATTTTTTTATGTTTACCGTCATTCGTTTATAGTCAACAAAACGGGTGTCCGTCATTGTGCGGATTTATGTCGACAAAGGAAACCCACTTCCGGCAATGCTTAGTCCGTCAAATTTTTCAACGTTTACCGTCATTCGTTTATAGTCAACAAAACGAGTGTCCGTCATGGACGGATCGACATCGACAACGGAAAACACCACTTCCGGCGACGCTTAGTCCGTCAATTTTTCGTCGTTTACCGTCAAAACGTGAAAAGATCAATGCATCATGTCCACGGTAAGACAGTTCTCCAAATATTTTCTCGCTTCGTTTTCTCGTTGCTGTTTTTAAAGGATTTGTGGGCGGCATGTGACAGTGATTTGTTTTGTACCTTTTGTTCGTCTCTCTTCAGCCAGACAACACAACGTTAACCTCGAAATAGATTTCGGTTCACTCACAGATCTCGTCATTTCACAGGCTGGGCTAATATACGTTACAGATCATCCACAACGCGCCCACCGTTGTTTTTTGTTGTTGTTGTTGTGTGGAGCAGGAAGCGGCTCCGAGGCGAGATATATATCACTTCATAAGATGAGACAGTGTGCCTTTCAGGCTTGGACACGGTCCGGTTCAGCGGTCTCGCGGGATAGATGAGGACACAGCTGAACAGTGGCACTGTTGTTGTGGCGCAATAAACCGTCTGACGCTCTTCTCTGGCACTCCAGACCAAAAAAAAAAACAAAAAAAAAGTGGGACGTGGCAGTGAAAATTACAGCTGTGATTGAGCGTCTTCCATGGGAGAAGAATTGTGCCGGTCCTCTCCGCCTAAATATGACACTTTTCAAATCCGCAGTCTAGACGAGCAGAATTGCAATTTGGAACGATATTGCTTGCTTTCATGGAACACCTTTTTGGATCATTAGCAGAGTCACGCTTCGACAAGTCGTGCCCCCGTCTTTTAGGGGTGAAATGCATCATTCGGAGATTTGCATATACTGACAAGCTGTCAGATGGGATGGAGGTAGCAAATCGGTTTTGTACAGATTGTTGTTGTTGTTTTGTGTACGGTATGGATGTGTGGGTGTGGGGAGGGGGCGGTGCGATGTGGGAAATCCTGCCCACCTTGTGTCAACCTTACAAAACGGTTTCAGGCACGTCACGGTAGGTCAAACATTTGCTGCGAATGCTTTTTCAATGCAAACAAGTCAACTGAAGGTTTTCACTTTTTCCTTCCCATCATCGACGACGGTCGAACAAAGTGCCGCGTGATACTCACCACAGGTATCAGGTAAAGTTTATGCATCCCATTATGGTATTCGGCCGTCTTTCAACCGTCGAAACTCATTTCACTCGACCTTGCGGTTCAGCCGTATGACCACAAAAGGAAGGAGGAGGAAAAAAAAAAAAAAAACTCCAAATTATAAACCACTCGGGGGATCCGGAGAGGGAGGACGAACAACACCGATTCACCCCGACTAATCCGTCGCGCGGTTCTACATCAGTGAGAAACTTTCGGCAATCCGCCGCCCGCCGGGAGGAGGTCCAAAAAAAAAAAAAAAAAAAAGTCACACTTCCTCGAAGCACAAGCGTTGACCTTTCTGTAATGACTTTACAAAATGATATCATCCGCCAGGCGATGCAGTCGAGAGCAGAGCAAAGTGGAGGATGAGGAGGATGATGAGGAGGAGGAGGGATGCGGTTCGGGTTTTGCCAGCGACAGATGTTGTGGAACGCGGACAAACACTCCCACGCGGAAAAGACGCGCACAAATTCCAATGGAGAAATCCTACGCCGACGACGACGACGTTGTTCTCCGCATACGCCGCCAGAGCGTGCATGCAGCAGGGATGCAAGCGAGCGCACAAAGCCGCGAGGGGGGGAAAAGTGTGCAGAAAGCGCCCGGGTGCAGATCAGGCATGCAGCCCCCCCCCCCCCACCATCACCACCCACCACCCCCTTGCGCGATGTGACTCTCTCTCTCACTTTTTAGTCACATGTTTAACACACAAGTAGCCTTCTGTAAGAGCCGCCTGGGGCGGGGGCTCGAACGTGGGCGACGTGGCGAGAATGATAGCGAGCGTTTTGTCAATCGTCTCGCGCTCCTTTCCTTTCGTGCTGGAGCACAAAAAAAAAAAAAAAAAAAAAAAAAGTCTAATGACACCCTTGCCATCAAATTGATATTAGAATTGAACATCTCTTTTAATTCATTCACTCCCAGCCATTTTCATTTTCTATTGCAAATAAAACATGGAACCTACCAAAATAAAGATTAGTCTCTTCTTTCATCAGGGCGAGGAAAAAAAAAAAAAAGTATATTTGTATGTTTTGCAGCAATTAGCATTATAATTAGCTAAGTTTCATCATTATTCACAAACCTGTTGAAAAACACTGGGGGGGAAAAAAAGAGCTTGTTGCAACATGGCCCTGGTTGTTCTCTTGTACTCTGCTGCCACCTGCTGGCCGTTTTTTTTTTTTTTTGGGTAATAACTGTCATCGCTTTAAGCAACCTCTTCAGGTCAGAAATTGCATCAAAGCCTTCATACAAAAACTCTAGCATACAGAAACCTAAAAAATAAAAATAAAAAAAAACAACGTATAAATACGTTTTTGGGAGTGAATGAGTTAATAGCGCCCAAATGGATGACACGCACGACAAGTTTGGTGTTGGGTTCCATCCGCTGGGAGGATGGAGGCTCGATCGTTTCAAATGGCCAAAAGCAACATCAGGACCGCGTTTGCCCGTTAAATGAGATCGGCAGATGGATGCCGTTGACTGTCTTGAGGGCTGCCAAAATTTCACCATGCTAATTACAGTCAAACCTCGGTTTTCGAAGGCTTCTGTTCTCGACCAAATCGGTTTTCGACCAGAAAATTCAAGAATTTTACGTCTCGGAACTCGTCCAAAAAAAAATCGGCTCTCGACCAAACTGAAAAAAGCCGAGCGTACCCGAACGCGACTCGCTCGGGAGCTGAGCTAACTCGAATGCCCGGGATGCTTCTTCCGTAGCACATTCGTGTTCAAAGTTCGTTCGGAGAAGACTTGTTCATTGATATTTACGCAAATCTGACTTTTTTTATTTTTTTTTTGCATCATGTATTAGCCCCTAATCATGGGTTCAAAGCAAGTGCATTTTTTTTCATCATTTTAGATAGGATATCTTCTATTAAAATAAGTGTTTAAAAATAAATTAAAAACTAAAAAAATAAAACGGTGTTTATTTCTACCCTTTTCTATTTATGGTAAACAGTATACAGTGCAGTTTATGGTGCAAAATAGTTAAAAAAAAAAGTCCAGTCTCCCCACGTCCAGTCCAGTCTCCCCACGTCCAGTCAAGACAAGTCTCACCACGTTCAGTCAAGTCTCACCACGTCCAGTCCAGTCTCACCACGTCCAATCCAGTCTCACCACGTCCAGTCCAGTCTCACCACGTCCAATCCAGTCTCACCACGTCCAGTCCAGTCTCACCACGTCCAGTCCAGTCTCACCACGTCCAGTCCAGTCTCACCACGTCCAGTCAATACAAGTCTCACCACGTTCAGTCAAGTCTCACCACGTCCAGTCAGTCTCACCAAGTCCAGTCTCACCACGTTCAGTCAAGTCTCACCACGTCCAGTCCAGTCTCACCACGTCCAGTCCAGTCTCACCACGTCCAGGCAAGTCTCTCCATGTCCAGGCAAGTTTCTCCACGTCCAGTCCAGTCTCCCCACGTCCAGTCCAGTCTCCCCACGTCCAGTCCAGTCTCACCACGTCCAGTCAAGTCTTCCCACGTCCAGTCCAGTCTCCCCATGTCCAGTCAAGTCAGAATGCATTGTCGTCTTTTTTTTTATTTTTTTTATTAGTGTTATGCCTTCGAAGGAAATGGAACGTTTACAGTACTACTGACAAGTTCATTTGAAGGTATTGTTAAAATGACAACAAAGAAGTCATTGCGTCATACCGTCTCGAATTGAGCCGCTCCATATTGAGTAAATACGACCTCTTTGGGATACCACGCTTCCTATGGGATATCTTTAGTAATAAAAGGAATATTATGAGTTATACCCCAATTCCTGACTGCCAGCGAACGCTTAATACCATCTTGAAGTGAATCGCAAAGTGAAGCGAAAAAGAATGCGATATCATTAACACAATCTAGCAGGGGAACGCCTGCGGGTTATTTTCCGTAATCCACACGTTTTGCCGCACAACAGAATGACGTTCCTCGCAGAAGAAACAGCTTTTAATGTGTAAAAAAAAAAAAGCAATCCCATTTCTCAAGTCGACCGGCACGTCCGCCTCAATGGGTTGCTAATTAATCCACTCCTGCATGAACTGTGGCCGTTTAGTATGCGGCGCTGCTGCTGCGGGTGTCTGTGGTGCCGAAATTAAGTTGCAGCTCACTTGGGGGTTCTGTCAAAATGCATGTTTTGGTTGGTTTGTTTTTGTTTTTTGTTTACAACAGACCGTCCATTCTTATTAAGATGCAACCATGCAATGTCTTATTTGGGATTTTTTTTTTTTTTTTTTTTTTAAACATCCCTTCAGTCAACCAATGTGAGCGCCAAAAAACCATCAAGTCACCTCAAATGGCACTTTAACTTTATTCAAAAGACGTCGGCATCAGGGTCAGACTGAATGGAGCAGGTCAACTCGAGCTTGGCATACCGTGTGATTGTTGTGATTGTCTGTCGTTTTGAAATCTTTAATATCGTAATCGTGGGCTCAACAATGGCTCTAAACAACGAGTCGATTATAGTTGTCGATTAATTTTGCCAGCTCAATTGTAATCCTTTCATACATACTCTGTCGAGCAAAAAAAAGAAAGTGGCCGGACGAATAATATGGAGTCACGAGCATAAACATAACATATGGTGTTCCACAGGGCTCAATCCTGGGGCCTCTGCTGTACTTTTTGTGTCAGATGCTGTCCATGGTCCTGAACCGAGTTTCACTTTATTCAGTAGGACGTTCAAAGTACAGTGGACTGCATTTTGCTTATATCATCATTTTAAACCATTAGGGGTGTTAAGAAAAATCGATTTGGCAATATATCGCGATATTACAGTGCACACTTCTTGAATCGATTCAATATGCGGCTGGATCGATATTTAAACATCAATTGTTGATGGAAATATCAGCGAACAATTGATGTTGATATGCTGAAATCAGAAGATTTGGACAATTTTAAGCTCATCAATGGCTCTAAATGATAATTTGATTACTAAAACAGTTGTCAATTATTTTTGACAGCTCAATTGTGTTCCTTTCATACAAACTGGACGAATAATATGGTTTCACGAGCATAAACGTAACATATGGTGTTCCACAGGGCTCAATCCTGGGGCCCCTGTTGTACTTTTTGTGTCAGATGCTGTCCATGGTCCTGAACAGAGTTTCACTTTCTTCAGTAGGACGTTCAAAGTACAGTGGACTGTAGTTTGCTTATATTATTATTTTAAACCATAAACATACCCCTGAAATATTTAAAAAGCATTTCAAACGACATTACATTTGTTTACTTTTGCTAAGATTTCCCAGTCCTTCATTTCACCTTCCTTTCGCCTGCACTCCGCAAGGTTTTGTCAGTGTAAATTATCGATCAACAGATTCCACGTCAACTCTATACTTGATTTTTGCAACAAATCTCGACAGAGCTACGTCCGGCTCCGGGCAGAATCGATGCCCAAGAGGCAGCTGGCTCGGACCTCGTTCCGGGGGATGCTCATCCGAACGGGCTGACGTCTTCCTTGAGATACAAAACTTGTCCTGAGAGCGGATTATTGATTATAGGACGGGAAGGATACAGCACTACACCTGTTTGGAGAAGGTGAATTTTTTTTTTTTTTTTTTTTAATTTTTCAGAACCCGCATCATTGATCTCTCCGCTGTACTTTCTGAGTTGAGTTTGCTGTGCCATCCAAGATCCTCTGCAACTTTTACAGAGTTCTCGTGGAAAGTGTGTTCACCGGTTCCATCACGGCACCGCACAGGACCGAACGGCTCTCCGGTGTGCGATTTAATAACCGCACAGCGCGTCTCTGGGGCATCTTTTTTTTTTTTTCCTCTCCACGGGACATTTTTACACCAGCAGGGTGATCAGGGGGAGCCCGCGACATCAGCAAGATCAACACACACCTGCTGTCTTCTCTTTGGGCTGCGGGTCACGAGCGTGAAATCAGGGAGCAGCTAGACTGACGACGGTTTCAGCTAAAATGTTTTGCTGTTGAGTTTTGATTATAGTAAAGCATTTCGATTGCTTTTGAGAGGCCCACAAATGTTATTTGTTTTGTATTAGGGTGGAAAAAATATCGATATTGTGATATTGGCCCATGCAATATGCATATAACAGACATGCAACAAGTTTCATATGGAATTTTATGCTTTTATCTGAATTTGACCAGTCAGCCGCTAAGATGTAATTGTGATTAACTAAGTATATTTTGAGTTTGCTTATTTTGTTGCATGAAAAATGTAATTCTTTCATTAGATCACAAAAATTGTAATTTCCTTCGGTACATGTTAAATATCGCTATATTCAGCAACAACAGTGTTCCCTCGTTTTCCGCTGGGGTTAGGTTCCAAAAAATACCCACAATAAATGAAATCCGTGAAGTAGTTAGGTTTATGTTTTACAATTCTTATAAATGTTTTAAGGCTCTAAAATCCCCGACCGCACAATTCATACACTTTTCTCATTGAGGCATTTACATGTTCTCACATTTCTCTCTTGTTCAAACATTGCCAATGTTCAAACCTTCCTAAATTTTATAAAATGGGTATATTACTGTAAAAAAAATATGCAAAATTGCACTTTGCGATACAGCGAGACCGCGAAAAGTGAACCGCGTTATAGCGAGGGAAGACTGTATATCGCATGATATTCCAATATCACGCAGACCTAATTTGTATTATATATTTGATTATATTTTTTTTTAAACACGAGACATTTATATCAACCGGCCTTACCGAATTGCTGCAATTTGAGTTCAGAGGTTGGCACACGGTTATTTTCACCCGAGCGGTTGCAACCGCGCAAATGAAACAAAGCCGCGTAAAAAGGACGACAGATAAATTGTCGACCTGTGCTTTTGTAAAGGATTGTGTGGGTTGAACGAAAGAAAAGAAAAGGGGCACATCACCGGCATGTGAAGTGACCCGGTCCACATTACGGCTGTCACAATCTGGATTTCCCAGCTTGGGCCTGATAGATCCGCGCTCCCTCGACTGACACGGGTAATAAAAGGCAGAGAGAGAGAGAGAAAGAGAGCGTTTTTTTGTGACAACAGTGTGGAACGCCGCGGGGGAAAGTGCATGACTCAGCAAAAACGTGCGGCGCCATTAAAAGGAGATTTACGGCCCGGTTTCAGACAAATCTGTATGCTCTGGTGCTGTAAGTAGAGGTGGTTCTGTATTTGGAGGACATTACAAATTGACACTCGACGTCTCGGGACTACTGAATCATTTCTTATGGCCGCCACTACTTTATGCCGTCGACACGGTGATGGCTTTGGCAATGTGCTGTCCGCACTTTAATTTATTGGCATGAGTCGGCCGTCTTTGCTCTCCCGCCTAACCCTCCTTTTAATCTCCCTCTTTCAATAAAAAAAAAAAAAAAAAAAATCACAACTCTTTCATTTTAAAGAGCACGTGCGTATGCACGTTTGGAAAAAAAAAAAAAAAAAAAAAAATATATATATATATATATATATATATATATATATATATATCCACGGTCAAGGTCCGTCGTGCTGTATCTGTGTTTGTTTTGCTTGGACTGGTTTTACAATTTTGGAGCTTGTGGAGGGAGGGAGGAAGGACGGGGGGGGGGGGGGGGGGCTACATAATAAATATGACGTTCATGAGTCCTAAGTAACCTGCCAAGTTCACAAGTTATTAAACTGAGCACCCATCATAAAGCTAAATGAAGTGAAAATTGAATATACTTCTATACTACTTGCTCGTTGGAACGGGATTCTTTGGTGGCCGGAATACAACTGTAATTACTTTATCTATTAATTATAATATGTAGAGTAGGATGACCAGACTTCCCGAATTCAATTGAGCCTTGTGTCCCGAGTCCTGGCGGATTTCGCCGGTCTCTTTTTGTTTTGTCTGTGTTATGCAGGCTCCGCCCAGACGGTCCCGGTCTACTAAATGGTGCGTTTCCATTACTATACCCTCGGTTTTGTGCAAAAAGCACGTCCCATTCCGGTATCCCGTTTTCCCAGACAACAACCCAATCGTTTGGCCCATTTGTCGGTCCATCACACAGTCGTGGTGATTCACACGATAAACCCGTTTAAAAAGGAACTGAAATGTAAGAACGTTTCTGACAAGGGATTTAAGAAAACGTCAAGGTCAAACAAAAAAAAAATGTCCCGCGCTTCCCTCCCCACTTTTCCAATTCCCACATCGGCGCAGTAATTGAAATGATAGATAACATTTACAGCCGATGAAAACACGTTATCGTACATGTTTCTCGAGTAGATAATTAAAGGCCGAATGACTTTCCACGTTCGTCCCTGTATTCTCCGATTTCTGCCCTGTCCATCCAATCATGTAATCGACCTTGCTTTACATCTGAGACGTGTAAAGTGATTAGCATGGTTGAACCCGAGGTCATAAATCACATCGCTCGCCCGCTTTCATTGAGAGAAGATAGTCGAGATTTAGCTGATGTTCTTTTTTTTTTTTTTACCCCGAATGACGACACAATCGGTATTCGTGTTGTGGCCACGCGTTTCCGACGGAGAGCTGAAGCAGTAATTACGGCCGGCGCTATTATGTATCTAGCTATTTAATTTTTCATGTTTAGTCTTCCCCCTGATAAGAAGAGACGGCTCCAATTGAACGGCGGCCAGAGTACGGTTACCGCGGTCATTTATACGGCTTTGAAATATGTCGTCGTATGCACGTTATTGATTCCGTTGAGGCGGCATCAATCACGGCGATAACTTCGCCGTCGCGCAAAGTATCGGGAGGCATCAGTCAAGAGGCGGAGTTGAACAGGAAGGGACAAAAATCTATCGGCTCTTTATCCCTTCCAGTTTGTTTTACTTTGTCTTGTTGTCGTGTGTGCATTACGAGCAAGCGTCAGACATTCAAACATCAGATTGGATCGATTTTGGTCATCTGATATTTTGCTTCAATAGAACCGCACATGTGATGTGATACTTTTGTGTTTATATACGGTTAACCGGCATCACTAGTTCTTGATAACAACTAGGCACTGAACTTGCATGGCATTGTTTTATTTGGTTTGAAAATAAATTATAATCTCATGTTCCATTAACTCATTTGCTCCCAATAACGTGTAAATACGTTTTTTTTTAATGTTGTAAGTGTCCCAAAGACATATTTATACGTTTTTTGGTTGTTGTTTTTTATGCTAGAGCATACAGAAGGCTTTGATGCAGCCTCTCAACTGCAAAGAACGGTTGCAGAAATGGTAGTTATTACACAAACGGCCAACAGGTGGCAGCAGAGCAAAGGAGATCAACCAGGGCCATCTAGAAAAAACAGCTCAATTACTCACAATTTTAAATAGATTTGTGAAAACTGATGAAATCTTAGCTCTCTTCTAATGCTAATTGCTGCAAAACCGAAACCGATAGAAACATACTTTTTTTGTCCTGATGAAAGAAGAGACTTTAATCTTTCTTTTGGTAGGTTCCATGCTTTTATAGCAATCGAACACAATATTCTGTGGGCCTTGCAAAATCAGTCAAAATCCAGTAAAACAGCCGGGAGCGAACAGGATTGTTTCTGTGAAAATGGCGGCGAGTGAATGAGTTAAAGATCTTATAGCAAGACAATTTACAGTCCGGGATGGAACAAACAATATCCAAGAACAGTGGTTCTTAACCTTGTTGGGGGTACTGAACAAAACCAGATTCCTATGTACAGTCACCAAATCCTTCTTTATTGAAAAACAAAATGTTTTTTTTTTCTTTCCAATTCAAGACAACATGAAGAGGAAGAGTATCTTTTTCATTAAATCTGTCTCTCTTCACCTTGAATTCAGAAACTGTTGTAAAACAACCACTACTGTTTTCTTAATTAACTCATTTGCTCCCAATGACGTATAAATACGTTTTATTTTAAATATTACCAGTGTCCCAAAGACATATTTATACGTTTTTGTTTTTGTTTTATGCTAGAGCATACAGAAGTCTTTGATGTAGCATCTAAACTAAAGATAATGGTTAAAGCAATGGTAGTTATTACAAAAATGGCCAGCAGGTGGCAGCAGAGTATAAGAGATTAACCAGGGCCATATTACTTTTTTTTTCTTCTTTTTTTTTAACCCGATGAAGCAAATCAAAATCAGTCAAAATCCAGAAAAACAGCAGGGAGTGAAGGGGGTTTGCTTCAGTGAAAATGGCTGGGAGTGAATGAGTTAATTTCACTCCCAGGACATTTTCGCTATTTTACTGGATTTTGACTGATTTTGCAAGACCCATAGAATATTGTGTCCTATTGCTATAAAAACATGGAATCTACCAAAAGAAAGATTAGAGCCTCTTCTCTTCTTTTTCCATTTTGCATCAATTAGCATTAAAATATGGTTAAGTTTCATCATTATTTACAAATTTGTTTAAAACTACGGGGAAAAGAGCTTTTTGATCTCTTATACTCTGATGCCATCTACTGGCCGTTTTTTGTAATAACTACCATTGCTTCAAGCATTCTCTTCAGTTCAGAGGCTGCATCAAAGACAAAACGTATAAATACATCTTTGGGGGGCATGGTCATATTTAAAATAGAACGTATTTATACGTTTTTGGGAGTAAATGAGTTAAGATGGAACCCAGCAGATACAATGTTTTTTTTGGGTGTTTTTTTTTTTTGCTCGCCATACTATGAAAGTATGAAGGGTGCCGAACCCCTCAGACTAACTCACCGAACACCCGGGGTTCGATTGAACCCAGGTTAATTTTAGAACCACTGTGTCCCAAAATATCTGCATTATTCAAAACAAAAACAAACAAAAAACAGTTCCCCCGTTTAGTCAGTTTAATTTTCTTGACTATCTTTTTTGCTGTTGCACACATCCCATTGTCTATTCTCCACTCAGCACCCGCCAACAGTTCTCGCCGTTCCTATTACTCCAGTCCAACTATGTTGCCACTGCAACACTCTGCGCATGCCAGAGTTCACTTTCTGCCACAAACCTGCCAGTTGCCCTATGGCTTCTGTAAATATTTTCTGAATACAAATAATTATACTTTGTATTTAAAGGAACGCAGAAAGTGATGTAAACATCACGTGATGAATGAAAATGAAGATGAGTTTATTCAACTATTTTGCACAGTGTTCGTGATAGTTTTCACACTATTCTTAAAGCAACATCTTGATAAGAACAAACTTGCATGTACTTAAAAAAAAAAAAAAAAAAGGGTCTCCGCTTGCTAAGACGCCACCATTCCCTGCCATTGACGGCTAAAGACGTTAAATATCAATTTCTCCTATTCTGGCAGTTAGTGTTGTTCCGATACCGTTTTTTGGCCCCCGTTACCGATACCCAGCTTTGTAGTATCGGCAGATACCGATACCTAAGTTTTTTGTTTTTTTCCTGAACATGAAAAAGCTGTACTGCCATTGGTTCAGAGCATTCAAGGGCCAATAGGATATCTTAGATCGGCATGCAGTGAGCATGTCACATATCAGTTAATGTCGTGCACGAGCAAGACACAAGATGCTGCATCCAAAATCCTATATTAATGTTGGAATTAATGGTATCGGCATGTTACTTGTGAGTAGTCACCGATACCGATACCACTGTTTTAATGCAGTATCGGCACCTCTGCCGATACCAGTATCGGCATCGGAACAACACTAATGGCAGTGAATGAGTTAAAATGCGTAACCGACGACGCCACCATGCGTTTATATCAAGACGGATGTCGCCTGGCAATTCCGATTGAATTGTTTACGCGACGCTCGTTCGGACTGGTGAAAGGAATATTCTGTGAATCCGAAGGAAATTCCATTCGGATTCGGACCAGTGATGGGCATGAGAAATCATTAGAATCAGTAGCCGTAACTTATTTTGAAATGACTTGGTCAGAACCAACAAAAAAGCCCCAAAAACGGGTCACAATACTGTCCTACGGGTTTTAGAGAACCGTTCAAAAGATTCGTTTGCCGAATCGTTGAAGCTCGAACGAATCACTTCAGGAAATGATCCGTTCACTCAACGTTCAACTGAAAAGATTTGTTCTTTTTTACCGAAACGGTCATTCAAATTGAGGCGTTTATCTGGAGCATTTCAATTCCGTTTGGTCATTCGGATTCATTCTGATTGGACGGCGTGGCCTCGTGTAAACCCGGCTAGCGTTTGGTGCAGAAAAGTTTTCGCATCTGCCAACTCTCATCTGCATACATTGAGAATTCCAGCTGCAGGCAAGTCGAGCTGCTTTGCTCTCCATTGGTTTGGTCACCTGCCTGCCTTTCCTTTTCAATCAGACATCCGCTTCCAACAATGACCACAAAAAACATCTCAGCTAGCCTACCGCAAACATATAACCGATTATTTCATGGCAATCGTGTTGCACAGATTCCTGCGCTTCATTTTTTTATTTTTTATTTATTTTTTTTTTTTAAGCCGGCGGCTCACTTCTTGACAGCTAACATGGACGTATTTGAAAATCAATTTATTGTATATCGAGATGAGTGACGGCCTACGGAAAATTGCTGACACCGTCTTAATTGTGCAGGGGTGCGGTAAATCCCCGCCATCGTGTACCGCAAACAGATTAAAACACCGAGATTGATTTGCGAGCAGACTTTGACCCGGGCGATCCTCGCGAGCTTGAGCAACGGAGGCTTGCAGCGGGCTTGGAAGAAAAGCAGCGGTGAAAAATAAATATTGGAGAGGGATGTTGATGTTTAGGCAGAAGGTCTTCTTTCTCTTCAACCAAGTGGCCGTTGTCTGATTACTTTGCAGATGTCAAAGCTTTCCTTTGGGGCTGACATCTAATATTCATAAAGCTTTTTTTTTTTTTTTTTTGGAGCGCATGTAAACTAATAGTCAATTGCAGCACTTAATGACAGTTCAATTTTTGTAATCACCCAAGTCAGTACTTAATAGCCCATTTAAAAAGTAGTTGTGCGATTTCAGACAATCATGTTTGTAATTAAACAATAATACTATTTGACTTTTTTTTTTGTTAGGAAAAAGTGTTAAAATCTGGCACAGAATAATTTCCCTGAAAACAAGTGTTTTTTTGTTTTGTTTTGTTTTTATAGATGGTTGAGCAATAAGAGGTCAAATGCACAAATGCACGCGAGTTGCAAACTCTTACGAAACCAAATAAAAAAAATAATAATAATAATGCAAAGGCCAGCAAGTTTTGAAGAAAGCGCCAACTAAGGCTTAATTCGCGCCGACTGCGGAACGGATGCGGTGCGTTTTTTTTTGTTTTTTTTTACACACGTAAGCTTCTGTGAGTGAGAGTGAAAAAAATAATAATAATTCGTACGTGCTTTCAAATTGCCACGGGAGTGACGTCACGCAGCCGACACGTTCGCCCGGCCCCGTTTGCGACACGCCCCCTCCCTCCCCGCTCTGCAATTGGCTGAAGGGTTGTAAACATTGTCTTTCCACAGAAACGTCCCGCTGTTTACAAAACAAACACAAAATGGCAAAAATACAGGCTGGGGGAGGTGGGGGGTTTAGGACAAAATCACCACCAAAGATTAACATAAACACAGACTGAGAGAAAGTTAAAGTGTGGACATCCTGTATTTAAAAAGTTTTCCCTGAGTGAAACCGACAGACAGCTCCTTTAAGGAATGAAATTAACAAAATGCTTGTTATAATTGGTGATAGTTTGGAATCGGGATGTCAAGATAAGGGCAATATCGCGATATTAAAACACAATATCGTCGTCATCATGTTCACAATATTTAAAAGGAACACGTCTGTTAAAAAAAAAAAAAGTCAATTTGTGCAGTTCTCGCACCCTCTAGTGGCTAGTTTATTCGTGCAATTTAATTTTCATTAGGGATGTTTTGGCCTTCTACATTTAAAATCTATGCTAACTGTCAGATAAAGGGGAACCTAATTTGCTTGTGACACAATCAATGTGCTTGCATTAGCAAGTGCCTCAAGATTGTTGGTGGTTTATATGCATTGCTGTTATGTACAAAATATAGTGGTTTTTTTTGTTTTTGTTTTTTTTTTTTAAAGTTTGAGCTCTCATTTGTACAATATTATCTTTTTTAAATATCGCCAACGCCCCCACAATATCGCGATAATTATCGTATCGTGACCTTCATATCGTTATAATATATCGTGATGTTTGGATGTCGTTTCATCCCAAGTTTAGTTTCCTCAAGTTCCACAAGAGAGTCAAAGACATTCGAAAACGGCCCCTCAGCTTTACATTCATAATCGGTGAAATTTCAACCACATGACGTATCGGAAGACATCATTAACATGGTCTCCCGCTATGAGCCGCAAGGCTCCTGAATATGTCCGTGCGGAAAAAAAAAATCGAATATTAGCAAATGTCAACCGTGTAGCGACACTGATCAAGAACAGTCAGCGGGAGTCCGAAAGCGCTTGCGGGAGACGTCACGGCGAAAAGTTTCTTTTTTTACGATTGCGACGCTCCACATTTTGAGTTCTATCAAGCATTGTCCATTTATTTTTTTTATTTTTTTTATTTTTTTTGCTGCCGGTGCTTCACGGGGGGAAGTCGTCTCCTCCTTTGCTGGCTTTATTTGCTCGAAAAGGAAAGTTTTGAAAGATGGTGTGTCAGTTTGAGGGGGAAATGACATCCAGGCGTCCATTTTGGGTGCCACTTGTCCTCATTAGGGTGCAGGTGAGCTGGAGACGAGCCCAGATGACTCCGGGCAAGAGACGGAAACGCTCGGCAGTCGATCGTTGGAGCACATATACTGCCGTCCTCGCGTACGTTCACATTAGAATCCTTCAAGTAAGTGAAGACCAACAACGAGGTGATTACAATTTTTAATTGTAATTAATCACATAGAATAGTTAACTCACAATTAATCACACATTTTATATTAAACCATCATCTAGTTTCAACTAGTTTTAGGCAATGTGATGTCCATCTTTAATCCTTTAGGTGATGTCTGGACTAGGGGTGTGAGAAAAAAAAAAAAAAACGATATCGCAATATATTGTTGCGCTCGCTTGTTGCAATAAATTATCGATCACAGTATCGAATCGTGATTTGTGGTGAATCGTGATCGTCCCAACCCTAGTCTGGACCTATGTGATGTCGTTCTTTAGTCTTTTACTTTGCTACAACCAATCAGATGGATTCACTGTGTGTGGGAGCAGTCCTGAGAATTGTGGGTGTTTTGCCGGATTATTGCTTTCTGTCCATCTGTGCAACTCTCTTTTTTTCTCATCTAGTCAAGTTTGTTCTTTACGCCTCTCGATGTGAATAAATAGTTAAAACCTTATTTTGTGCCTGCGCTTTGGGATCCAACCTCCAGCACATGACAGAAACATTATTTTTAAGAAATCAAAACCTCGTGTTTTTCCATATAAAAACAGAGTATTGGCAACATTGGCATCATTACAGGTACTTAGTAGCTCGTAAAATGCTAAATTTATTATTTAACTCATTTGCTCCCATAAAACGTATAAATACGTTCTAAGTGTCACATTGACGCATTAATACGTTTTTTTTATTTGTTTTTATGCTATAGCATACAGAAGGCTTTGATGCAGCCGCTCAACTGCAAAGAATGCTTGAAGAAATGGTAGTTATTACACAAACAGCCAGCAGGTGGCAGCAGAGTATAAGAGATAAACCAGGGCCATATTAGAAAAAAAAAAGTTAATTTACTTATAATTCTAAATAGATGTGTGAATAACGCTGAAACTTAGCTATATTCTAATGCTAATTGCTGCAAAACGGAAACAGATACAAATACACTTTTTTCTTTTCTTTTTTTTTTACCCATGCTCGCTATCCTGCCTGGTAAAAAAAACTGCACGGAGTTATTCGATGTGCACACACACACAAAAGCGCACAAACGTATTTTTACCTCTCTGAGACCTAAATAAAGCATCCTAAAGGACTCATTCCACACTCGACAAGACATTGTTTGAAGTTGCGCCCTCAAGCAAATGGTTCTGATGTATCAAGGCTTCGCAACACAAGAATGTCGAGCAGTTTTTTTTGCCCTGCAGCCATTTCCCAGACTGAGCACCATTTTTTAGTGGTACAGTATGTCTCGTAATATACTGGCTTTATAGTCGCACATTTTTGTGAAATAACTCTTGCTGGCTTTATTGCAAACAATCCACTGAAGTACGAACGATTTACGGTATTTTCTTGTTTGCTCACATGCAACAGCTAGCAAACGGCACACTTTAGCATACGACATTGATAGCTAAGATGTTGGTATGTGTATTGAAATGAGCATATATACATATGGATTGTATGCAATATAATCAATAAGCTCTGCACTTGTAGAATTTGTTTTGGGGTGTTTCAGCTTTCACAGAAGGGGAGATTCAAAATCCTTGTAATCGCTGGCTTAGAAGCAAAATTTTATTTCTGCTATTGTCTTAAACTGGGCCTACTTCAATGAGATCATTACCATCCGTACAAACCTAAATAAAAATAATAATAGTAATAATTATTGATATGTAAAAAATGCTGGGAAATTCTAAATAAAACATATATATCTCAAAATACAAATATGTAGCATTTTTTATTTATTTAAATTTTATTCTTAAAAGGCAACATTATGCCAATACGTTTGAAAATTAAGACATTATGTTTCAAGCATTTAGTCAAGCATTACAGTTTTAGTACGTTTGAACGTAATTTGCGAGTACGTATTTAAATACGTATCACCGTACTTGCCACTCAAAAATCTTTAAGCGAAAAACCTTATTTATTCGTAACCTCAATGATTTATTATGTCTCCCGTGCTTGATTTAGATTCGACATTTATACTCCATGTTTGAAGCATTTAGCCTAGAAGTACGTTTGAACGTATTTGCGAGTACGTTTGAACGTATTTGCGAGTACGTATTTAAATACGTTCGAACGTACTTGCCGCTCAAAAATGTTTAAGTTAAGTGAAAAACCTTTTTTTATTCATAACAGTGCATGATTTAGGTTCAACATTTATATGCTATGTTTGAAGCATTTAGCCTAGACGTACGTTTGAACGTATTTGCGAGTACGTATTTAAATACATTCAAACCTACTTGCCAGTCAAAAATGTTTAAATTAAGTGAAAAAACGTTTTTTATTCGTAACAGTGCATGATTTAGATTAAGTACTTATACGCCATGTTTGAAGCAATTTTAGCCGACAAGTACGTTTGAACGTATTTTCGAGTACGTTTGAGCATATTTGCGCGGACGTATTTAAATACGTTCGAACGTACTTGCCACTCAAAAATGCTTAAGTGAAAAACTTTATTTATTCGTAACTTCAATGATTGATTATATCTGCCGTGCATGATTTAGGTTCGACATTTATACGCTACGTTTGAAACGTTTAGCCTAGAAATACGTTTGAACATATTTGCGAATACGTATTTTAAATCCGTTCAAACATACTCGTCACTCATGTTTACATGTTTACTCATATCGGTACTCGCTCATTCCGATTTGAATTCTTTTGCTTGGATTTTATCAGTTCACATTTTATATCGGTTCCCAGAAATTTTGTTTTTGCACAAAGTTGCTCCGCTAATTGTTGAAGCTTGAAATTTAAGTCCTCAGTGGACAGCCGAGGAAGCAGCAAAAAAGAAAAAGAAAAAAGCAAGAAAAGGAGGAAGTGTGGAGGTAACAATTGCGAGAGGAGCATTCGATCCGCAGGGGCTCCTGCTAATTGCCTCGCTCATGAGTTTGTGGAACATTTTGCTCGGCTACTGGATCGGGATCTAACTCTGCCGCCCCAGGAGTGTTGGCATCTTGGTTGGCCAGACGACATCTCAGTATGACGTGGATTCTTCCCCCCCTCCTCACCACCACTTCCCCCACCGAGCCA
Source organism: Festucalex cinctus (assembly GCF_051991245.1). Taxonomy (NCBI): domain Eukaryota; kingdom Metazoa; phylum Chordata; class Actinopteri; order Syngnathiformes; family Syngnathidae; genus Festucalex; species Festucalex cinctus. The sequence goes on along the minus strand of NC_135420.1, from coordinate 28,148,749 downwards.
TTGCAGCTCGCCTTCCCCTCGAGGTTTGCCCCCCAATCCAGACGTAGCTTAAGCCGTGATAGATTGGCATCCTGCGAGCGTCAAACGGCTTTACGTCTTCTTTAATGAGGCGATCAGGCGCAAGGAAGCTTCCCCGGCAAGCGCCTCCGCTGCTTACTTGAAAAGGAATCAAAACAGGTGACGTGTGGTCTTATTTACATTTCGTTGTGTTATAGACATCTTAAAAAAAAAAAAAAAAAAAAAAAATGGACTGCCCTCCCCTAAAATTGCATTAAAAATATTATATTGTATTTTGAAAAACCTTGACAGAAAATTTTATGTCAACATGATATGTTGTTCAAACAAAGAGGATAAGGAGCTTCCAAATTTGCGGTGTACATACGTGACTAAAAATGTACGATTACATGTTTACACATTGCAAAATTTTCCGGAATTACCGTAATCGCGATTAATCGCATTTTTCAACTAATAACCAATAGAAGCGCACCTGCAGATGATGTCGCTTTTTTTTTTTTTTTTTTTTAAATATTGTGCACAAATAATTAGGGATGTAACGATATCCAAACACCCTGATATGATATTATCATGATGTGAAGGATGATGGGGACAATGCCGATATTTAAAAAAACATCACAATATTGTTTAAAAAAAAAAAAAAAGCACAATATCGTGCTTTTGTACACAACAGCAATGCATATAAACCTCCTACGATCTTTAATAATAATATTTTGTTAATGCATGCACACATTGAGTTCCTCCACATATTTACTCGATTCACAGGCACATTACGTTCCACGTCATCTGACAATTAGCATCGATTTTTAAAACACAAAAGGGCCGAAACATCCCGAATTAAAATTAAATTGCACTAAAAGAAAAAAGCCACCAGAGGGTGCTAGAAATGCACAAATGGAAATCAACTGCTGTTGCTTTTAAATATCATGAGCATGACGATATTGTGGCAATTTTTAGATCACGATATCACGATATTGCCCTTATCGTTACATCACTACAAATAATACACATTAAAAATAACAAAACTAATACTGAAACTAACTAAAACTAAGCATTTATTAAATAACCAGAACTACCATGAGAACTAATTATAACTAACTAAAAAAAAAAAAAAAAAAAAAAGTCAAAACGAAATAAAAACTAACTAAAATGGGAAAATTCCATAACTATGATGATCTCTGGTTGCCATCCATTAGTTGTGCGGCTCTTTTGCAGTCATGTGTTTGTGTGTGTGCAGAGGTCATTGGCATAGCCTTCACGCTGGCCCTGGAGAACAATCGCAGACTCTCAAAAGTGCAAGCGCTGTCTGTTGTTTACCGCGGCTTCCAGGTCCTAAATTCATTTTGGGCATGCTAATTGCTATTTGTGCATTCTTTAGAATCTCATTTGTCTGCTTGTGCCACCAGAGATCTGCGGTTGGACGAGACACAGACAACGGTGAACACACCGTCAGCGCTACAATACAAAATAAACAAAATGCCGTTCAAAACTCAGACGGTATATTTTTGTGTATCCATTTTACCTGATTTAAGCCATGAATTGCCTTAAATTATTGTTTTATAGCCTTTACAATATCTTCTTTGACTACAAGTGACATAGTGCATAAAAATTTTAACCTTGCCCTTTGCCTTTGTCATTTCCTTAAAACAAAAAAAAAGCCATACAGAAATAGAGATTCCTAGCAAAAAAAAAAAAAAAAACAGAATCCTGAGCTATAGTGTTGCTAGCCATCTACCAACGTGCGCTAGCACACTCTCGTGGACGTAAACGATAATGTTCCACCACACAAACAACGTCAAATGTAGCAAATAGCGATATTTATTAATTTATTAAACCATAAATAGAACTAATACGAACCTCATTCCCTTCTCAACCAGGTGCGAATGAATTGGGCGGTATGTCGGTTAGTTACGTCATTTTCTACCGATTTACGACACCATTTCCTGTTTGCTTTCAAAATAAAAAGCATCAACTATATTACGATAGCAGAATTAATTCTGTAGTATAAAAGTGCAATAGCAAAAATAATACCAGGGTCATTGTTGTGGGAATGCTTCAGCATTTTGCCGCGTAACTACTCCCACATAATACTTCCGATTTACACAGTTTAAATTTCAACTAGCTTCAAAAATTCACGCCTCCCGGCGTATATATATCGTCTGATCCCACATTACTTACAGTATCCGCACAATTTAACGTTTAATATCATCTTTTCCCCATTCATTTTCAATGGGACATACACTGAACTTTTTCAACGTATCACTTTCCACGCCCACTTCCATACGTATAAACTTATCATCATTACCGGGTACTGCTTGGTGGCACAGTTGGTAAAGCACATTGTCCAGTAACCAGGTTATCATTTCATAATTTATCTCTCAATTTACTTCATAAGAATTCCACATGCATTCAAATCTTAGCTTTCAGCATTCCCACACAATTTCTCTAGAAATTGCACTTGGTTTAGTTTACAATCGAGTTGTGGCACCGCTTTTGCTAAAAGTTCAATTTAATGCAAACTCACTGGGCCAAAATTAAAAGTAAAAAAAAACAAACAACTTTTATTATTTATTATCCACCGTGCTCATTAAATATTTACTTTACCGGGAACATAAATAGTTGGATTTTATCTGGAGACTTTATGCCCCGTGCGATACTTTTGTCTGACAATGACGAGCAGCTCACCTCGCCTCCGCCAGCTCGTTGTTAATACTGAGATGATGCCCTCCAACTTCGCTCATTTCCATCCAGACGTCAGCTATGATTAATCACCTCAGTCGGAGCCCTTTGCCAGGTCGCGCATCTGTGAAGACCGGACTCGCCAGCAGACTCTGCAAAAAAAAAAAAAAAAAAGACAATTTCCACCGGCAGACTCAAAACTTGAGAAATAAAAGCTCAAGCCATGACAAAGTGTATTTATTAAAAGATTGCCATCCACGTTTCATTAAACAAAATGACTTTTTCCCCAATATATCAAATAATAACTCTAACTTCAATTTGTCCATTTGATTTCCTCACGTTGACGGATATTTCCGTCATACGTCGTGTCCTAATAAACGTTTATCTTCTTCTGATCAAAAAGCAAATTGAAAAACAAATAACTTTCGCACATTTTTTAAATTGCTTTGGCCGATTTGATTTCTTGACAGGTAAATAACAAAACCGCATTTGTCACGCAGACGGAAATAATCTACAGATGGAGGCGATAGCGACGTTATGAAGATATCTAATCGACAAAAATGTGAGTTGAATGATTTATTCCTAATGTTGTTTAATTTCTTTTTTATTAATACGACTGCTTGTTAATTAGCTTGTATTATATATTCTGAAAACATATTTATTTATATGCACCGTATTCAAATACATTCCAACGGGCTCGCAACTATGTTGTAAGCTAAATCATTGTTTTTTGGGTTTTTTTGTTTTGTTTTGTTTTTCAAAACCAGTTGTATAATAAGGGCCAAAAATAGTATTTCTATTTTCGCAAGTAACATTCTGTGGCATTATCTGAAAAATATTTGGAGCATTTACCCTACAAGTATGTTCGAACGTACTTGCAAGTATGTTTGAACATTTTTAAATATGAACGTATACACATACAGTATTTTATATATATATATATATATATATATATATATATATATATATATATATATATATATATATATATATATATATAAGGGCTGCACAATACTGGAAAATCATGCGATATAGTTGCTGAATATAGCAATATCCATATTATTGCGATATTTATTTATGATCTAATGAAAGAAGTACATTTTTTTTTCATGCAGCAAAATAAGCAAACTCGATATAATCTCAGTTAATTAATTGTAATGATAATGTTCAACTGTTAGATGGCGGTGCACATTTTACTTAACGTCTGACTGGTCAAATTCAGATAAAATTAAAATAAAATGTCGTATGAAACTTATTGCATGTCTTTGAGATTTGCATATTGCATGGGCCAATATCGCTATCGATATTTTTTAGGCTATATTGTGCAGCCCTAATATATATATATACACACTGACGAATGAGTGATTCATAAGTGGAACATTCTGTGTTTTAATCGGTCAAACATCAACAACCTTGAATAAAAGAAAAGAAAAACCAAAAAAATCCACGCGGAAATGTGAATGGAAACAGACGGAACTTCAAAACATGCAGCGGCAACAACGACAGTGTCGGCTGTGTTGATTTGCCGTCTGCTGGAACTGATCCGACGTTATACAGCAAATGACGTATTAGCTTTCGAATGATCCAAGTAACGGCGAAGCCATCAAATGATCAATATCTGATTTAATGAGCGATTAGTTGTTTTACAGTACGGGTCTGCGTGACTTGCCAGATCATTTGCTGTCTTTTCAGTTACACAAAATGTCACACCGTCCTTGTGCAATATTCCGTTATGCTTCTTAGCTTAGCAGTGCTTCTCAATTATTTTCTGTCATGCCTCCCCTAGTAAGAAGAAAACATCTTTATTCTTCATAAATCTACTTAGAACTGTGGGGAAATCAAGTTTGTTTTAACATTCCCTGGTTGATCTCTTATACTCTGCTGCCACCGGCTGGACGTTTTTTTAATAAGTGCTATTGCTTCTGCAGTAGAGGGGCTGCATCAAAGCCTTTTGTATGCTCTAGCATTAAAAAGCATAAAAATTAAAAATTAAAACAAAAAACGTATAAATACGTTTTTTGGGATACTTAAAAGATTTCATATACGTTTTTGGTAGCAAATGAGTTTAAAAAAACACCAATGGAGCGATGTCATCTGAATCTACTTTTTTATTGGCTGCTGCTAAATGACGTCACTTCCGCGTTACACACCTTTCAAACGTCCCTTTTCCGGTTCATATCAAAATAAATCGACTTAAAATCACATTTCACGAAGGCTCATGCATTAAATTAATTGCCAAAGACAAAAATGAAGGACAATCTTGCTCTAATTATAGTTAGTTTTGTCGACATAAATGTAGTTTCAGTTAGTTTTCCTTTTTTAAAAATCATTTTCGATTTTATTTTAACAAAATTGTCTTTTGAATTTCATTTTTAGTTTTTTTTTTTTTTTTTTTTTTTTTTAGCTCACTAAAACAACCTTGGTTTGTGCTGAAATTCCCGGATGGCCAATGACGATTAATGGCAAGCTCTGATGATTAATCGGAATTGCTAAATTTCCTAAATAACGAAAAGAAAGCAGTCGGAAAAATCGAGGATCCCTTTTCACAAAAGGTCACAAATGACTTTGGTCAAATAAAACCATGATTACTGTCAGCAAGTGTCAAGCATCACACTGACGAATGAGTGATTCATAAGTGGAACATTCTGTGTTTTAATCGGTCAAACATCAACAACCTTGAATAAAAGAAAAGAAAAACCCAAAAAATCCACCGACATCACTCCAGTTGAATATTGTTTGAGCTGTTTCCAGATGAAAAGCAACTTCTTCCAGCTGAGAATTGATAGGTCAGGGCCCTTTAAGAGAGATTGGATGGAAATTGCTGCAATCGCGTCCCACTGCTGCGCTGCCAGAATTCTCAGCATCTTCATACAAATCACTGGGCAAGTGATGAGTCCGTGTTTTATTTTCTTCAATATTGAGGAGGAGGGAAAAAAAACACAAGCAAGCGTGGACCTCCCTTCACGTCCTTTATGACAAAAAATAATAATTTTAAAAAAAAAATCGTGTGGCATCGCTTGTTGACAAAACCTGTCAAGTGAATGATGCTAGTTATGCTCGTGTCATGGACTCATAGTTGACGTCATTTAACGTTTATGGCGGCATAGATCGTGATTTTACTAATCGTTAATAAACGTTTTTGGCGGTCAAAGAGTTAAAATAAATTAATTACAATAAATTAAATATATAAATTAAATATATTAAAATCAAAATAAAATAAGTAGTATTTTTTTTATTATCAAAATAGCTTTGCTTCAAGAAAAGAAAATACAGTTATTAGGGACGTAACGATAACGTCAATACTGTGATATCGCGATATTTGAACTGCCACAATATCGTCATGGTCACGTCACGATATTAAAAGCGGCACGTATGTTTAAAAAGTCGGGTTGATTTCCGTTTGTGCAGTTGTAGCACCCTCTGGTGGCGAGTTTTTTTGTGCGGTTTAATTTTCACAAGGCATGTTTTGGCCCTTCTATGTTGAAAATCCACAAAAAACGTAATATGCTTGTGAATCGAGTCCATATGTAAGTAAGTGCCTCAATATTAAGTGTTATTAGAGATTGTAGGTTGTTTATATGCATTGCTGTGTGCTTATGTACATAAGTACAATATAGATATATATTTTTTTAGTATGAGCTTATTTTTTTTACATTGTGACCTTTTTTTGTGACAATATCGTGATAATTCATATCGCGATATCGTATTGTGATGTCTGGATATCGTTACATCCCTAACAGTTAAACACAATATGAAAAAAATAAATAAAAATTGTTGATTGTCATATTTTTTGTTTAAAAAATACCCTCGGTACAGGTCGGTGGCGTTAACGTGCAAAAAAAATTAAAAAAAATTGTCAAAATTTTGAAAGTTACTCCTCAAATGAAGTAAGTGATGCATATTTGAACTAAATCTTGTTTGCTCTCCCACATCTTGAAACTAATGAAGAATTCTCGTTATTTTTGAGAGTAAGTCACGCACTGACTAATGTGGGTGGTGCTAATCCCTGACCAATTGCGATCTTTCCAAAAACATTTAACAAAAAAAAAATAAAAATGGTGCTTTTGGAAATTGGTTCAGCTAGAGTGGAAATGAGCGGAGTCGATTATGGAAAAGCACGAGGGTTCAACTAAGCAAGACTTTTGAGCCGTAATGGATTTACACTTTACAAGCAATTAGCCCCTTTCAGAGCACGACGATAAGGAGGCTGATATAAAATGACGCAGGTTATGATATATGTAAAAAAATAAAAATAAAAAAGATAAATAAATAAAGGAGATGTATGCAAACTGCTTGAACTTATGACTTCAACTTGCGGTTTGAAAAGCGTACTTCAATGAACCATGACCCCTTTTCATCATCCACCCACTCACTCTGCGTAGAAATCATCATCATTCATGGACAAGTGAAATATGGATAAAGCTTACCTGTAGTGGCGCCGGCGTTTACCAAAAATTAGGGCCCATTGGGCGTAAGTACGTCACATACGAAAATTTGAAGTTCTGCCAATTCATGTCAATTATAGCAGGAATGAGGACGCTAAATTACAAGACAGGTTCAATATCTTTGGATCGTTTTGGCACAATTCTACAGTAGAAACTCAAGTAGCAAACTTAATTGGTTAATTGGAAATGTTCATAAATCAAGGTAATGTTTCCCATTGAAATGAATGGGAGTGGAATTAATCCGTTTCTGCAACCAAAACTAAGTTATACATGTTCTGTTTTTGTTTATTTTTTTAATGGATATTCATAAGTTAGTTGCCATTGTATTTTCAGTTTTGTCCTGTCCTGGACTTGGAAGAGAGACTGGGTCAATGAACCCATTCCAGGTGACTGTCAATAACATATAAATAAACGACCATTTTACAGAGGTGGGCGCTTCCGTCTCTTCCTGTTTTTGCCTCACATTTTCTGTGAGTGCCCACATTTTCGCCGTATGCATTATGAATTACTTGGTTACGTATCCATCTGAAATGTTCAGAAATCAAGGTAATGTTGCCCATTGAAATGAATGGAAGTGAAATTAATCCGTTTCTGCAACCAAAACTAAGTTACACACAGTTATACATGTTTTTTGTTTTTTCATGGATATTCACAACTTGAGTTTCTCTATTTATGAGGCTTCATAAATTAGAGTCCGTGAGGCCGTTTCAATCTGAAAACGTTCAGAAATCGAGGTAGCGCACTGACTGAAACGGATTTTCATCCGGCATTTGGGGTCGAGAGATAGTGCTTCTCACTCTGTGTATTTTTTTTTCCGAGGCTTTTCATCATTAAAGCAATCGCCGAAAATGTGGACATCCGTCGTCAACAATGGGCAGAGATGAGAGACGGGTTAACATTCGGTTTTAATGAATCGATCAATATATCACGGACCCTCAAAAACACAACAGCTCGCGGGATGTAAACAGATTAGATGGTTGACGACAGCTTGTCTTCTTCTCATGATTGTATCTTGATAAATTATCCAGATAATTATTATTTTTTTTAAATCAATCTCAAATACTTTTTCACGACACCATATATTTCAAACCTCCCGTTTCCCCCAAAATGTTCCAACGTCAAAGTAGCACTGAAATATAAGCAAAGTCTTCCTGTTGAGAAGTTGATAGTGCTTGAAAGCATTCGGCAATTAACACTAACTCTTCCTTTTATCCACATCATTGCCACTTGGGAAAATTACATGCTTGTGAGAAAGTGATTGAAAAGACAATTACGGAAACCTTGAAGCACCCGAGTGGTCAGGAGGATTTCGAAATTCCAAAGAAGAAGAAGAAAAAAATGTCGACGACAACGCACCAATGTCAGATTTGCAAAATTAAGTGACAGATCTTTAATCTCCAGTGTCGCTAATCTAATAATAATAATAATAATAATAATAATAATAATAATAATAATCTAATTTATTGTTTCAGTTGATCGATACATTTTGAGATTTGATTTCATTTATTATTTTTTAGATAATATATTTTACGTTTGACTTTGATTGGAGTCCAATTTTTTTAGAATTTACAGCCAGTTCCTTTTGAATCACAAAAAGTCCTTCGTTTTAGTCTTTGCTAATTAATTTAATGCATGATTTTTAGTATATTTATTTTGATATAAACTGGAATAATGACGTCGCGCCCATTGTGTTTTTTAAATGTTGCGCACGAGTAATACACATAAAAAAAAACTAAAGCTAATACTGAAACGAACTAAACTAAAGCTAAGCATTTATTAAAGAACTAAGACTAATAAAAAAAACTAACAGAATCACCCTGAAAATAATTAAAACTAAATTTAAAAAATACCAAAACTTAAACTAAACTAAATATATAACTAAAATATATATAACTAAATATGCAAAGCACAAATACATTTTTGTACAATTTTTAGGACTAAACACAATTTCTCTTCATAACATTATGTGGCCCATGCGTCCTTCTAATTTTCTGTATGTGGCCCTAAAATAAAAAAAGTTTGGACACCCCCGTCTTACGCCGACCCCAGAAGCCTCTAAATACCAACAAATTAAAGAGATCTCAAGAGACCAGAGAAAAAACTAAAGAGAGGAAGGAGGGAAGGATAGATGAGGCAGAGTGAGAGCCACAGAAACCAGTACATCCAGTCCACCAAAGTGAAATCCAGCACCAACATTTTGAGTCGAAAAAAAGAATGATTCTGGATCAGGTGCTTCTTTTGATTCGAGTTTTTTTTGTTTTTTGTTTTTTTTTAACAACAAATTCATAACTGCATTCAAAACAAAAAAATCAAAATAAAACTCAGACCAGAGAAATCAAATTGAACATGATTTCTTCTTTCATCATTCATTGGGTCGACTGCAGATATACCGTGCAACGGTAACCGTATATTTACCGTATATTTACATGACCTCACCGTTGTTTTATATTTGAACAGCCGGGTGATGTTTGTGTTAATGTAGGCTATTCCCTCGCCTACCTTGTAAAGTTTATCGATCCATGTTCCACGCTTCATATTCTCTATGGTACGCCGTGTTTCTCTGATGATTAATGCTACAAAATTATGAATGCGAACGTGGCTCGTTAAAATTAAAGCAAAATACTACAGAAATTAAAGTGGTTGTTGAATATGACACAACGCTTTCTAGGGGAATTTAAATAAGGTGGAAATCTGTATAATAATGCGTTAAACATCACATAAAGGGAATTTTTTTTTTTTTTCTCCCGTCCTCTTTTATGTCAACACTTTTGCATAATTAGCTGTCGGGAGCTCATTAAGGAATATGTGAAGTAGTCACCTCTGATCAGAGCGAGCTCAGAAATGGGTTTTCATCTGTTACCGTCTGGAGTATTCAAGATACAAGAGCAGCAGGTAATTGCCGATTTGGAGAAAAAAAGAAAAAAAAAAGAAGAAAAAAAGAGTCATCTGCAGAAATAAATGTTAGGAATTGCGTTTAGTGGCACATTAACATTTCATTTTCATCAAATTATGGATGGATGAATAAGTTCAGTTTGACTGTTACAGCAAGGTTATTTTAGTTAACTAAAAGTAACAAAAAAACATTCAAAAAACATTTTTAACGAAATAAAATAAAAACGAAAATTCTCTGAATGAAACTACATTTTAACAATAATTTATAGCGAAAATGTCCTTTGTTTTAGTCTTGGGTAATTAATTTAATGCAGGAGCCTTTGAGGATTATTTCAAATGCGATTTTAATAAGTTTTATTTTCATATTCACCGGAAAATACAGAAGTGACGTCATCTAGCAGCAGCCAATAGAAAAGCACCTTCGGATGATGTCGCTCGCATGGGTTAATTTTGCGTACAAGTGAAACGTATTTTTTAAAAACTAAAACTAATACTGAAACTAACTAAAATTGTGCATTTATTAAATAAATAAATCTAATAAAAAATTAACAAAACCACACTGAAAACTAATTAAAACTAACGAAATAAAAAAAAAAAACTCAAAATGAATTAAAAAATAACAAAAAAATTTAAAAAAAAAGCTCAAAATGAAATATAAATTAAAAACTCAAAATGAAATAAAAACTAACAAAAAATTTAAAAAAACAACTCAAAATTAAATAACTAAAAAAAACAAAAAACAAACTCAAAATGAAATAAAAATGAACTAAAACAAACAACTATAATAACCTTGCTACTGTATACAGTTATTAACCTCCGCTTGAGTACAAATAAGATCTATTTCGTCCAAACTTGTAAAAATCGAACCTGGTAAGAGCAACTTTCAACTGTCCAGGAAAAAAAAAAAAATTGCTTGAACTCATTTTGGGGCGTTTGACTTTAGAAAATTAACTGTTAAACCGTTTTAGAGTAGTCAGTGAAGCTCTAATTTTTAATTCGATAGTGCTTGCCATATTAAAAGCAGCATAAAAAAAAAAAAAGTGCATACCTGAAATATCTCACAGTACCTGTTTGATTAAACGAACGCTGATTAATTGGTCTCTGTGATGTTACTTTTAATGAACAGAGAGGTCAGTCCTTCGGGGGCAAATTAAGTTGATCCTCGCTTTATGTAACAGATTTAATGAAACCTCAACGGGCGAATATGAAGTATGTACGGGATCTTACTCTGATAACACATACAGCAACCAACCATGTCTATATTTGCCCCAACGAAGGATGTAAAGGTTGCGGTACATGCAGTAAATCTCTCCTCGGGTGAATCATCTCTGCGTTTCTGCCCAGGAGGGGAGGCGCCAACTCTATATTTAAAGCACCGTCTCCAAACTTTCTTTTTTTGATAGTCAGCCAAGGCTGGCGGAAGTTTGTCCTGAATCATCCTGGAGGTATATGTTGCTTGAGACCAACCAAAGTCACCGCCCGTCCTCATGTGTTTTTCATTCTATCTTTCTCGGAGAAGCCGCTGCAAAGATCTGCAGCTCAGGACAGAAATATGATCAACGCCGCTCATGCTTGGACGAACGAGGAAGAACTAGAGCTGTCAAAAGTAATCGAGTAATTGAATATCAAATTAATTGACAACTCTTTTAAGTCGAGTAATCGTTTGGAGACATTTTTTATATTTACATTTGTCCAAATCCTCTGATTTCAGCATATCAACAGTAATTGTTGATTGATTTCTATAGTCAAGTCAAGTCATCTTTTTGTTTTTACTTAGGAAAACATTGACAACATCAATCCACCTTCCTTTTCTTTTTTTAAATCACTATATGAATTCGAAGTACAAAATAAACAGTAATTGTTGATTGATTTCTATAGTCAAGTCAAGTCATCTTTCTGTTTTTACTTAGGAAAACATTGACCAAAACATTGACAACATCAATCCACCTTTTTTTTTTTTTTTTTAAATCACTATATGAATTCGAAGTACAAAATAAACAGTAATTGTTGATTGATTTCTATAGTCAAGTCAAGTCATCTTTCTGTTTTTACTTAGGAAAACATTGACCAAAACATTGACAACATCAATCCACCTTTTTTTTTTTTTTTAAATCATTATATGAATTCGAAGTACAAAATAAACAGTAATTGTTGATTGATTTCTATAGTCAAGTCAAGTCAAGTCATCTTTCTGTTTTTACTTAGGAAAACATTGACCAAAACATTGACAACATCAATCCACCTTTTTTTTTTTTTAATCACTATATGAATTCGACGTACAAAATAAACAGTAATTGTTGATTGATTTCTATAGTCAAATCAAGTCATCTTTCTGTTTTTACTGAGGAAAACATTGACAACATCAATCCACCTTTTTTTTTTTTTTTTAAATCACTATATGAATACGAAGTACAAAATAAACAATAATTGTTGATTGATTTCTATAGTCAAGTCAAGTCATCTTTCTGTTTTTACTTAGGAAAACATTGACCAAAACATTGACAACATCAATCCACCTTTCTTTTTTTTTTTTAAATCACTATATGAATTCGACGTACAAAATAAACAGTAATTGTTGATTGATTTCTATAGTCAAGTCAAGTCATCTTTCTGTTTTTACTTAGGAAAACATTGACCAAAACATTGACAACATCAATCCACCTTTCTTTCTTTTTTTTAAATCACTATATGAATTCGAAGTACAAAATAAACAGTAATTGTTGATTGATTTCTATCGTCAAGTCAAGTCAAGTCATCTTTCTGTTTTTACTTAGGAAAACATTGACCAAAACATTGACAACATCAATCCACCTTTTTTTTTTTTTTTTTTTTAAATCACTATATGAATACGAAGTACAAAATAAACAATAATTGTTGATTGATTTCTATAGTCAAGTCAAGTCAAGTCATCTTTCTGTTTTTACTTAGGAAAACATTGACCAAAACATTGACAACATCAATCCACCTTTTTTTTTTTTTTTTTTTTAAATCACTATATGAATACAAAGTACAAAATAAACAATAATTGTTGATTGATTTCTATAGTTAAGTCAAGTCAAGTCAAGTAAAAGTCATCTTTCTGTTTTTACTTAGGAAATCATTGACCGAACCGGTGACATAATACAACACCAAGCAACTTATTTTTATTTTTTATTTTTTTAAATCACTATATGAATACAAATTACAAAATAAACACCAGTCACTGATTCATAAACAGTGAGTTGCTTTCAGGTACCGCTCGTCTTTTTCTCCCGAGTGAGTTGCGTTCAGGTACGCTCGGCTTTTTTTTTCAGTTTGGTCGAGAGCCGATTTTTTTTGGACGAGTTCCGAGTCGTAAAATTCTCAAATTTTCTGGTCGAGAACAGAAGCGTTGGAAAACCGAGGTTTGACTGTACTCTCCTGAAATTTGCTCAATTTATCGTTAATCGTGTGTGATTATGGGATGTTATGAGTCACATACGGTACTAGAAAAAAAAAAAGAAACAAGAACATGAATTTTGTGCAAATACGGTATATTGAGTTGCGTGTAATGCACAACAAGCATCCTACCTTCCAACATTCGGGGGCAGAGCGATGAAGTCTTTAAACGGCGAAGAGCAGCTGCTGCCCTCCCTGCTGCCAGCTGCCCCGGTGGACTCGCTCGCTCCTCCGTGCTGCGTGTCGAAACAAACAATCCACCGGTGACCAACATGTTATCGCCGCTTTCTTCGAAACTCCTTCACTTATTTATGTAGCCCAATTTGTTACTCGCAGAGGAAATGCTCAACTTGTTTGAGCTTTTGTGTGTGCTCGACATGATCATTCTCTCTCGTTCAGCGGCAAATGAGTTGCTACACGCGTCATATGTTTGCTTGTTGCGGGAATGCTGAAGCATTCCCACATATGTTATTGTGGCTTTTATCTTATTAGTTGTTTTTTTTTGCCGCCTAACAACTCCCATATAATACTTCCATAATACTTCAGCTAGCTTCAAAAATTGACGCCTCCTTAGGTATATATATCGTCTGTTTCCACATTACTTACAGTATTTGCACAATTTAACGTTTAATATCAACTTTCCCCCCCGAGCTTTCCACGCCCACTTCCATACGTATAACTTATCATTACCTGATACTGTTTGGTGCCACAGTTGGTAACGCGCATTGTCCGGTAACCAGGGGGTTATAATTTCATAATTTATCTCTCAATTGACTTCATAAGCATTTTCTTAGCATTCAGCATTCCCACGCAATTTCTGCAGAAATTGCACCAAGTCTAGTATATATTCTTCATTTTTACAATGCTTGTGCATAATAGGTGTTTGGTTAGATAAATATGTCTAATTCAAGAGTTAAATGTGGGTTAAATACATGGCCTTCAATATACTGTATATTTTGTTGTACAGTCGTTTAGTGCCGTTTGTTTTATTAGCATATAAACACCGGAGGCACGACACACGAGTAAAAAAAAAACAAAAAAACACTGAAATTCTCTGTTTTTTGCTAGTTTGATCTGTGTGGGTGGAAGCGCCGAAGATCAAATATTCTGTACTTGTGGGTGGTTTCTGATGTTGTTTTATTGAGGAAAATATTTGCTTAACAGAAAATTTAGGAAACTGCGGCATTTCTTTGGATTTATTTCCAACTTGCTTGCATCGGAAAGAGCTCCAAGATTCTTCTTTTAAGGAAGATTACGCTGGTGACAGTGATGATGTCATGACTTGACAAATGTCATATAATGTGGTAAGAGGAAGAGAAATGCGCTCAAACAATATGCAAAAATCAACAACTGTGAAGTTTGCTGCCACAGACCAACAATGTATGTACTTTGAATTTGTAACATGGCGACCGCTCCTCCGCCAGGGTGTAAATCTTGACCTGAGGGTTTTTTACTGGATCAGATTCGCTTGTTTGCCATTCGGGTAGTTGACATATTTTCAGTCAATATGACAATTGGGCAAAAAAAACAAAAAACATTACGTAATATGATTGCTATCTAAGCAAATTTGAGTAGTTTTAATGTGAAAACGTGATATTTTGGGGAAGTTTACTTGGGGACGTTATTAAAAAAAAAAAAAAACACACACAAAAAAACAAGAGTATAAGTACACTTGAGTACTTGAGTACTCACAAGACCAATTACGTCTTGCAATTGTGATCAAACGTTTTTCTTTTCGGTGATTTAAATATTGATCAAAAACACAAACTTGAATATGGCATAAAATCTGCTGGGGTTTTTTTTTTCCCCCTTCGAGCCATTGCAGTTTCCATGGAGAGTGTTGGTGGGCGGAGCCTCCTGTGTCGTACCTGCTGGCCATTGTCATCAGCACACAGGAGAGATGCAAGACTGGTGCTGAGTTATGTTGCCCGTTTGTTGCTTTATGTAGGATTATGAAAAACATCTTATTTTGAAAGTAGGTGAATGCAAACATTTAGGAGTGCGAATTGCCTCGTACTTGATGATTCGATTCGTATCACGATTCCTAGGTCACGATTCGATTCGATTCGATGCCGATTAATCCCGATACGAATTTATAAGACGATTGTTGTTGCGGTTTAGTTTTTACTCACATTTAGAAAATGCTAATCCGTAAACTTACACATATAAACTGTAAGATTTGTATGAAAATGTATTATTTATTTATTTATCTGAAACTTCAAGTCCTAACTGCCACAGTATTTAACAAATAGGTTTTCATCTGCTGTGATTGGCTGGCGACCGGTTCATTACCGCCCATAGCCAGCTGAGATAGGCTCCAGCACTCCCCGCGACCCTTGTGAGGAACAAGCGGTTCGGAAAATGGATGGATGGAGGGTTGTAATCTGTTTCATGTTTAGAATATTTTTTTTCCATCATAAATGGAATGTTTAAAAATCGATTCGGCCGCCTATTGAATCGATTCGAGAATTGCGTGCTCTAATGTCACAATATATTGCCGAATCGATTTTTTTTTATTTTTTTTTTTAAACACCCCTACAAACATTTGACAGTGCCACTTGTAACAAAAGGTGATTTTGAAGGTGATCATATTTTCATTTTTTTTTTATTAGTGATCATGCTTCAGCTCTAGTCTGCGATACAGAAACGAGCGGAGACGAGACTGGTTGCGGGTTTTTCTCCGTTGAACCGCCTTCTTTTGTTTTGCACGTCAAACGTGTTGCCTCAAATCTCGTCTTCCTTTTCCCCGTTTGGCTTGGGACTCGCGAAAGTGACACCAAAGAGACATTGTGACAGTTACTTTTTAAAAATCCGGGTCAGGGTCAACCTCTGAGGGATCAAAATGTGTCACGAGCCACATTTTTTGGAACCGAGTGCCTGAATACTGGAGGCTGCACATAATCGAGTCTAGTTTGATTTAAAAAAAAAATAATGAAAATATTACAGGTTTTTGCACAGCTGGTGTAATATATTCCTCTTAATAATTTATACATTAATATCGTTATGACACGTAATGTATTTGTGCTTTTGCCTATTTAAAAAAATGCTACACTATATAAACAATTTATTTGTAATATGGCAGTAGGGTTATAGTTTTGGAATTTTTCATTTTAGTTTTATTTTTATTTATTTATTTATTTTTTTAATTTAGTTAGTTTTAATTAGTTTTCAGGGTGGTTCTGTTAGTTTTTGTATTAGTTTTAGTTCTTTAACAAATGCTTAGTTTTAGTTTAGCTAGTTTCAGTATTATTTTTTTTGCTTTTTTTTTATGTGTATTACTTGTGCACAATATTTAAAAAAAAAAAAACAGCATGGGCGTGACCTCATTATTCCGGTTTATATCAAAATAAATCTACTAAAAATCACATTTAAAATCATCCCCAAAGGCTCATGCATGAAATTAATTACCAATTATTTTAGTTAGTTTTGTAAACATAAAATGTAGTTTCAGTTCGGGTTTTTTTTTTTTTTTTAAAAAAGCATCTTTGTTTTTATTTTATTTCGTTAATGAAATTGTTTTTTGAATTTTATTTTTTTCGTTAGTTTTAGTGAACTAAAATAACCTTTAATGGCACCTGTGTTTTTCGACACCCTCCCTTCTTACTTTGACCATCTCCAAACATTTTTGTTTTTATTTGATTTTATTTGAACTGAGTCAAATGCCATTTTTTTAGCATATGTCGCGGGCCGCTAAAGAATAGACGGCGGGCCGCAAAATGGCCCCCGGGCCGTAGTTTGGACACCACTGCTCTAGGGGGAGCTGTGGTGGGATATGCTCTATTTGGTCGTATATCCTTGCAAAGGAGGAAATCTAGAATGATGTTTATGTTTATGGTCTGCAGATTTCAGTCATTGGCCGTCATTGGAGTATTGATTGATTGATTGATTGATTTGATTTGATTGAACATACAGCATAAACACACAAACGGTGAGACAGCAGAAAAGAACATTTTAACATAAAAGAAACATAAAATCAGTCAATATCAATCTGCATGTTCAAAAGGGAGTAGGAAGAAGTTGAAAACTTATCTAGTCCTACTCCTTATTCATTATATCTTTTAACTTATTTCATTTATAATACAATAGGTTATATTTCAATAAAAGAAAATATATGATCCTGCTCATATAGTGTATAGACATAAAATTAATAGAAATAAACGATAATAATACATCCACATACTCACATGTACAATTTTCATTACACTCATTCTGGTACATTGGGAAAAAAAAAATTACATTACTACAATTGTACTAGCTTACGTCAGACTTAAATAATTCTCTTGAACTTTTCTTTTAAACATTTTTTTAAACTCAGCAAGTGACTTGCATCTTTTCAGCTCATTACCAAAATTGTTCCACAAATTTACACCTCTTCATTCCAAGTGTTCAAAATGATGGTTACTGTATATTCTTATTTCCAGTCGTGTTTCATCCAAGTACAATGAACGTCCCCCCCGATTCAGTTCCTTCCCCCCTCGCAATGCCATCCAGATATAATCCACAGCTCGCAAAATCTCCGTCTCTTTCCGCCCCTTCACTTCGATTGAGCTTCTGCTCTTAAAAAAAAAAAAAAAAAAGCCTTTCAGTCATTTTCATACCATCACACACAAAGTGCTTTTTATTGGTAAGAATATAAAATAAGCATCCAAAGTCGGTTGGAAAACAGCTCGATTCCCAAAGCTGCCGTCTACCTGGTGCTGTCTTACATAAATCAGCAGTCGAAGCCAGCGGCCTGCCATCTGCTCGGCCCTTTCCTGCGGTTCCAAGAGCGAGGAACGCAAGAATCCCCGCCTTGCTTTTAGAACTTCAGGGATCTGATACGCGTCTCGTAGTCAAAGTGAAGGACAATCAACAAACGCACCTCTGCTACGAAGACATCAAGGTCACAATCTACAATCTCTGCCTCTCATTCTGTTTTTGTTTTTTTTGGCCATCGACTCTCGCTCATCAGGATTCAGTACATATTCTGCTTGTTTTTTTTTTGTCTTGGCTTTTTTTGAGTACATGTCCATTAGAGTGGACAACGAGCTCTCAAAGTGTGTACTAGGGGTGTGCTTAAAAAAAATCGAGACGGCAATATATCGTTGCGGGCCTCATTACAATACACGTATCGATACTCGGGCGTCAGTATCGATATTGCTCGTTAACTTTTTAAATAGGCACTTCACCTTTTGCCTTTGCGGCTTGCATTGTACCTGGCACCTGTTTTTCAACACCCTCCCTTCTTATTTTGACCATCTCCAAACATTTTTATTTTTGTTCATTTATATCCCTGAGTGGGATACGGGCTTTAACGGTTGGCGACGATTCGCGTTAGCCTCTAGTTGTTAGCTATCAGCTAAAGTCGGACTTTATGCCGCCACGTCTTCAATTAGCGTGTCATCAAATATATCTCACAATTATCCGACAGGTCTTTTCAATCTCTTGGATTAACGTGACCCAAGATTTATGGTCCGTCACAGGTACGGAATGCCAACAGAAATGTCAAAGTTCAATTTCACAAATGTTCGAAATTTGTTTAACTCATTTGCTCCCAATAACGTATAAATACGTTTTTATTTAATGTTCTAGGTGTCCCAAAGACGTATTTATACGTTTTTTTTGTTTTTGCTAGAGCATAAAGAAGGCTTTGATGCAGCCTCTCACCTGCAAAGAACGGTTGCAGAAATGGTAGTTATTACACAAACGGCCAGCAGGTGGCCGCAGAGTATAAGTGATCAACCAGGGCCATCTAGAAAAAAAATGCTCGATTACTTCCAATTTTAAATAGATTTTTGAAACTGATGAAACTTAGCTCTCTTCTAATGCTAATTGCTGCAAAACGGAAACAGATAGAATCAGTTTTTTTTTCCTGATGAAAAAAGAGACTTTAATCTTTCTTTTGATAGGTTCCATGCCTTTATAGCAATAGAACACAATATTCTGTGGGCCTTGCAAAATCAGTCAAAATGCAGTAAAACAGCCGGGAGCGAACGGGATTGCGAAATGTGAAAATGGCGGCGAGTGAATGAGTGCTTCCTCTGACAGTGAAATAAGATGTTTGAGCGGCCTATGCTGCCCCTTTTTTTTTTTTTTTTTTTTTGCCGAATACTTAACTAATCCGTGATAACAGGACCTCCTGCCTTTTCAGGTGACATTTGGTTCCACATAACTAGACCTATGGGCCCACTTGGCTCTTACTCTAGTTTACTGCGCTGTGAAATTACACACACAACCTTGAAATGATTCCCACAACAGCAGGTGGTGTTAGCAATGAAGAAAAATTCAACGTGTCCACTTGAAGGAGAGTGACAATAAATTGAGGTTGAGACGAAAGTAAGCGAGGAAATAATACAAAGGCGATCTTGCTGAGGGGGAAAATAAGATGTAACCTTATTTCTTCTGCTTGAAAATTAAATACAGTGATGCAATTTTATATATATATACTAGGGATGCACGATAATGCTATTTTCAACCGATACCGATAAATCAATAATTTAGACGTGCCGATGTCAATAACCGATAAGTAAGCCGATAATTGTTTGCAAATTGAACTTGAAAACAAATATACTTTCGAGTCCTACGATAAGTCTAACGTGTACAAATACATTGAAACGTTGTGTAAAAATGTACACATTTCAAATCAAATTGTCAATTTCAAATTGGTGGATAATTGTCGATAATTTTCGGTGGATTTCTTTATGATCTAGTTTATCTGTATGACGTCAAATTGGTTGATAATTGCCGATAATTATTCGTAGGTTTCTCTATTATCTGGTTTATCTGTATCACGTCAAATTGGTTGATAATTTTTGGAGAATTAATTTATTATCTGGTTTATTTGTTTGAAATCAAATTGATCGATAATTGCCGACCATTTTTGGCAAATTTCTTTATTATCTGGTTTATCTGTTTCACGTCAAATTGGTTGATAATTTTTGGTGAATTTGTTTATTATCTGGGTTATTTGTATGAAATCAAATTGGTCGACAATTGCCGAGAATTTTTGGAAAATTTCTTTATTATCTGGTTTATCTGTATGACGTCAAATTGGTTGATAATTTTTGGTGAATTCGTTTATTATCTGGTTCATCTGTTTAAAATCAAATTGATCGATAATTGCCGACCATTTTTGGCAAATTTCTTTATCTCTTTTTTTTTTTTTCTCTACGATGTCAAATTGGTTGATCATTTTTGGTGAATTTGTTTATTATCTGGTTTATCTGCTTGAAATCAAATTGGTCGACAATTGCCGAGAATTTTTGGAAAATTTCGTTATGATCTGGTTTATCTGTACGATGTCAAATGGGTCGATAATTGCCGAGAATTATTGTTTTGAGTTCTCTATTATCTGGTTTATCTGTTTGACGTCAAATTGGTCGATAATTGCCGATAATTATCGGCCACCAATATTATCGTGCATCCCTAATATATATATATATATATATATATATATATATATATATATATATATATATATATATATATATATATATATATATATATATATATATATATATATATATATATATATGCGTATATATATATATATATATATATATATATGCGTATATATATATATATGCGTATATATATATATATATATATATGCGTATATATATATATATGCGTATATATATATATATATATATATATATGCGTATATATATATATATATATATATGCGTATATATATATATATATGCGTATATAATAGCACACTTCTGGCAAAAAAAATAATGCACTAGATAAGCGTCTGCCTTCATCAGCTATAAGCACAGTGAAAAGATGCTGATTCACTTGAAAAAAAAGGCAAGAACTCATTCTCACGAAAAGCCACATGATTAGTGAGCGTGCAATGATTTATGAGGCAAATTCAAACGGAACCGTTTTGCCATTAAAGAGGACAATACTGAAGCAACCTCCTCCTCCTCCTTTTCACTTGCAAAGACCTCAGATGGCGATGAATGATTGATGCTGATGCTGGTGTGCTTGCTGCGCGTTGACGTTCGCGTTCTCAATTGCAGATCGCGTCAGGTGTGCATGTGGCAACCGCTGCTGCGTTCAGTGACCAAAGGTATGTACAAGGTTTTCGAAGTAATTGTACCCATACCAGTTATAGTTGATTTCTATACGTTCATAACTCTATAACTAAATGTATGAAATAAAACTTTATAAAATAACTTGCTTTAACTTCCAGGGTCACTTGCCGGACACTTACCAACAACAACGCCCAGTTTGTTTTGTTTTGTTTTGTTTTGTTTTGTTTGTCTGTTATTTTAAGATTTTGCATCATCTTATGGAAAAATTACAAGTATGAAAACAATCGGACAAAAGTGCAAGTTTGTGGCATCGTTATATTTACTCAGCTCATTTGTCATCTTCCCAATAATTCCGATATTCAAATTCAGTGGACTCGCAGGTCGAGTGCCGACTCTCAGACTTGGAGGTTGTGGGTTCAAAAACCAGCCTGGGTCATACCCAAGACAATAAAAATGTGACCTGTTACTTCCCTGCTTGACACTCAGGCAAAGTTATCCAAGAGTAAAAAAAAAAAATATATATATATATATATATATATATATATATATATATATATATATGTATATGTATATGTATATGTTGCCATGTGCTGGAGGTTGGAGCCCAAAGCACAGACACAAATAAGGTTTTAACTATTTAGTCACATCGAGAGGCGTAGAACAAACTTGACGAGACGAGAAACAAAGAGAGTTGCACAGAGGGACAGAAAGCAATAATCCGGCAAACGCTTCTCAGAACGCTACTACAGACAGTGAATCGATCTGATTGGTTGTCACTGAGGATTAAAGAGTGACATCACACAGGCCCTGACATCACATAACATCACATAGCCTAAAACTAGTTGAAACTCGATGATGGTTACGTCAGTTCAAAACAGACATTTGACCTCACGGTCGTGAACCCAAACTTAACTCATTCACTCGCCGCCATTTTCACATTTCGCAATCCCGTTCGCTCCCGGCTGTTTTACTGGATTTTGACTGATCTTGCAAGGCCCACATAATATTGTGTTTTATGGCTATAAAAGCATGGAACCTACCAAAAGAATGATTAAAGTCTCTTCTTTCATCAGGAAAAAAAGTATGTTTCTATCTTTTTCCGTTTGGCAGCAATTAGCATTAGAAGAGCGCTAAGTTTCATCAGTTTTAACAAATCTATTCAAAATTGCAAGTAATTGAGCTTTTTTTCTTCATGGCCCTGGTTGATCTCTTTTGCTCTGCTGCCACCTGCTGGCCGTTTGTGTAATAACTACCATTTCTGCAACCGTTCTTTGCAGTTGAGAGGCTGCATCAAAGCCTTCTGTATGCTCTAGCATAAAAAAACAAAAACAAAAAAACAAAAACGTATAAATACGTCTTTGGGACACTTGTAACATTTTAAAAAACAAACGTATTTACACGTTATTGGGAGCAAATGAGTTGAACTCAAACTAAACCCTGGCGTGACCCCAGACATGACATATGTATTTGAAGAAAATAGTTATATTTGTTCTAACTTGGAAAAAGTCAATATAACTTTTTGTAATAAAAAAAAATACTATTTTCTAGACCGCTGTGGTTGATATGGGAATAGTATTATTTTTATTAATTTTCTAAATCTTACAGGTAAATTTAAGTACATTTTTTCTTGTTCGCTTGGGGCAATAATTATTTTCTTATTTTACTATATTTTTTTTCTTACATTTTCTACTGTCCTTTTTATAATTACAAAAATTACGCGACTTTCCATGGCCTTACCTGTGAGTTTTCATTTATTTATTTATTTATTTTTTTTGTATGGAAATGTTGCACTTTATGATCATTAGCAGCGGAAGAAACTTGGCTCCCGCAAAGCTCTAATTATAGCAGACCTGGACTACTTGAGGCATGTAGCCCAAAGGTACAGTCAAGAAAGTTATAGATCGCCCAGACGGGGGAATAATTAGGATGCGTTTAAAGTAAATACAGGCAAGCTTAAGTATTGGAAACACTTAGCAGTATTTATTATTTTTATTTTTTTTACTAATTAAATACCAATGTGGTAATCTCAAATCTTTCTGTGTATTTCAATCCTTGGTGAGTCATCACACAAATCTAACAAGGTCACTCTGAAGTTTCGGCAGTCGCTGGCGATTCGTTCCGAGACTTTTAACAACCAATTCAATTCAATTGCATACGAGCAGTCAGGCGCGTGCGCTGTTACCGCATGTGAACGCGCTTCCGCTTGACTTGAACGCCGTTTTGTCGATAAACAGCGGCCCCGTAATTATTCTTTTTGGACTCCCAGGTTATTAACTCATTCAGTCCCAGCCGTTTTCACTGAAGCGATCCATTTACTGGATTTTGACAGATTTTGCAAAGTAACATGGAATCTACCAAAAGAAAAAAATAGTCTCTCTTCTTTCATCAGGAAAAAAAAAAAAAAAAAAAGTATATTTCTGTTTCTGTTATGTAGCAATTAGCATTAGAACGTAGCTAAGTTTCATGACAAATATGTTTAAAACAGTGGGGAAAAGAGGTTTTTTTTTGCAACATTGCCCTGTTTGATTTCTTATACTCTCTGCTGCCACCTGTTGGCTGTTTTTGTAATAACTATCATTGCTTCAAGAATTTCCTTCAGTTCAGAGGCTACATCAAAGCCTTCTGTATGCTCTAGCATAAAAGAAAAAAAAACTAACAAAAAACGTATAAATACGTCTTTGGGAGCAAATGAGAAGGTTGAAATTTTGCCTTTGAATTCCTCCTTCACGTTTTCATTTTCTTTTCTTTTCTTTGTCTCTCTTCCAGTTTATTTCAAATCATTTTCTCTTCGCCCTTTACCCAACGCGCTTTTTTTTTTTTTTTTTTTGCTTCTTTTGTTCTGCACAAGTTTCACAGATGGAGTGACTCGAGGCTGTGGCAGTTATGCAAAAATTGAGCTCTAATGAATTCAGGGCTCCCACGATGAATGTCATAAAAGGAATTCCAGAAAAAAAAAAAAATGCAACCGTGAAGGTAGAGAAATACATTTTTCATTTTCATTACATAAAAGAATGGAGGTCATTCTTTTTTTTTTTTTTTGTGCATGGCTATAGAATATTTAAAAAATAAATAAATACAATTTTGATGAGATTTCTGAACTTCCTTTCCAACCTATCCATCAAATATTTTGTGTTAAAGGTATTCCGTAGTATTGCGATGTTTTGCTTTGAAAGCAACAGGTAATAAAAGTAACGCTGCCGGTGGCTGCCACAGTAGGAAAAAAAAACAACTTTTGACAACAAAAAACAAACTAGTTATCTTTTTTTTTTTCTGGTTGAAGTAAAGTTCTTGCTCCCGGGGGGATTTTATTGGGTCTGGTTCTCCTCTGAAAGATGTCTTGAGATACTTTACTCCCGTGCGGTTATAAAAGAAGATCGAGACTCTTACTATGAATAACTACTTTGATTTGAAGACGGTTGCCGCTTTTTTTGTTGTCTAAAAACAACCCACATAAATGGGTCTTTATAACGGTGACGGTATATTGTCTTCTTTCCCGCAGTTCGCCTTTATGTTGACTAACGTTGCCGGGCTGGGAAATAAAAACAGATGTTGCAACGAAAATGTTTGCAGCAAAGTTTTGTTGGTTTGCACACGTTCTTCGCGCATGGAGGTGATCCGTCCGATCTGTTTGGCTGCCTCGTTTGTACGAGGCAGAAAGCATGTTGCGCGTAAAAGGTGACGACAAAAACCCCCCTGGAGTACCACCAGCTGCACGTAACATTTGCCTAATGCATTTTATACATCAGGCGTGATGGAAAAAAAAATGTCGATTTCTTTGGCGAACACGCAACCTTATTTCTTCTGTTTGAAAATTAAATACAGTGATGCAATTTTTATATATATATATATATAATTATTATAATAATTATTCATTTGAGTTAGAAAAAAAATGCTTTTCTGAGTATTTTTTTTTTGGGGGGGGGTACCTTCGTTTTTTTGTGTATTTTTTTATGTTCTTTTTTTTTTTAATGTATTTTATTTATTTATTTAATTATTCTATTTATTTATTTATTTATTTATTTATTTTTATTTTTTTTTTTTGTTCGGTTTAACTCATTCACTCCCACCCATTTTTCATTGAAGAAAACCCCTTTTGGCAGATTTTGCAAGGCCCACAGAATATTGTGTTCTATTGCTATAAAAGCATGGAACCTACAAAAAGAAAGATTAGAGTCTCTTCGTTCATCAGGAAAAAAAAAAAGTATATTCGTATCTTTTAAAATATAGCTAGGTTTCAACAATATTCACATTCCTGGTTAAAAAAATAAAAAATAAAAAATAAACTGACAAACAGCTTGTTGCAACATGGCGCTGGCTGATCTCTTATACTCTGCTGCCACCTGCTGGCCGTGTTTTTAATAACTACCATTGCTTTAAGTCACCTCTTCATATCAGGAGCTGCACCAAAGCCTTCTGTATGCTCTAACATAAAAACAAAAACAAAAAAACGTGTCAACACCTGTTTGGGAGTGTATGACAAAGTATTAAAAACGTTTTTACACGTTTTGGGGCTTGAATGAGTTAACAGAGTATGTTCTTCTACCATAACAAAAAAATAATCAGAAAAACGGGGGTAATTTCAGAAAAAACTGAGGAAAAGTTGTTCGTAAAAGCAGTGGAAAAAATCAGAAAAACATGGGACAAAATTACTTTTAAAAAAAAACGGGGAAAAATTTTTTTTTTTTTTATTATTATTATTAAAAAAATAATTCCTCCTTTTTTTCTGAATAGTTTTTCCCTTTGTTTCTGAGTTATTTTTACACCTGTTTTTTTTCTAATTTTGGGGTAGGAATATTTTTTTTTTATGACAGAAAAAAAATTAGCAGTAAAACAAAAAATTACAAATACAGAAAAAAATACACAAAAAACAAAGCTTCCACCCCAAAAAAAGTCAGCAAAAGTTTGTTTGTTTTTCTTCTAGTGAATCCAATTCCGTGACAAAAATCTAAAACAGTAATATGCTGACGAGGCAGAATTATGAATTATATAAATTCATGAAATGTCGACATTTTTTAGACAGATGTCCGCGCATAACATAACATGTTATATCATGTTCTTTTTTTTTTAATACTCTGTTATTGCCCATCACTAGTAATGGATATTATAGTTGAATTCCATTCACAGTTTTCTTAGATGTCATTTGAATAATTGACATCGAATCGGTTTCTTCTGCCTCTTCAAATCGGAATTGGGACAGCAGAAGCGATTATGGTCGCGGTGGGATTTTTTTGTCAGGTGACTGTACGGCAATTTATCTGGCCCAGCACCTTTTTATATGTACAGCTGTCTCTGTGCAGAATAGCAACCGGCGCTGTTCTTGTCAAGACGGTAAATGAATACAAATGCTCAGTCCCAAGCCTGCCTGCGAACATTTTGGGAATTCGAGGAGTGGGGGGGAGCGCGGAAAAGCCGCATTTTAGTTGGTGGCAAACTTTTAAGTGTTTCATTGTTGTTGTGCTGCTCTTATGTTTGCCTTCGTCAGCAAAGACGGGCCGATCTATACGGGAAGAAAATGCGGCTAACTGTTCTTAGTATTTAATAATCGTTGTTGTCCGTTTGTAATGTAAATAATGTTAATATTTATTAGGGGTGTGAATTGCCTTGTATCTGGTGATTGGACCAAAAAAAAAAAAAAAAAAAACTTAATACAATACTTAATCTACAGAAATGGTAAATAAATATTTCTAATACATTGATTTAACTCGAGTATTTGTGAGTCACTGTATTAAACAGGTTGAAATTTGTTTCATGTTTGAACAGCATTGAAATACAATATTAAGGCTTAAAATTAAAAAGTTCTATTAACTCATTTGCTCCCAAAAATGTATAAATATGTTCTATTTTAAATGTTCCCAAAGACAGATTTATAATTTTTTTTTTTTTTTTTTTTTTTTTTTTTTTTTTTAAATGCTAGAACATACAGAAGGCTTTCATGCAGCCTCTCTTCTGCAGAGAACGGGTGAAGCAAGGGTAGTAATTTAAAAAAATGGCCAGCAGTTGGAAGCAGAGTATAAGAGATCAACCAGGGCCGGGAGTGAAGGGGGAAAATGGGAATTTTCACTCCCAGCCATTTTCACAGAAGCAATCCCGTTCGCTCCCGGCTGTTTTACTGGATTTTGACTGATTTTGCAAGGCCCACAGAATATTGCGTTCTATTGCTATAAAAACATGGAACCTATCAAAAGAAAGATTAAAAGTCTCTTCTTTCATCAGGAAAAAAAGTATATTTCTATCTGTTTCCGTTTTGCAGCAATTAGCATTAGAAGAGAGCTAAATAATTTAGCTTTTTTTTTTTTTTACATGGCCCTGGTTGATCTCCTTTGCTCTGCTGCCACCTGCTGGCCATTTGTGTAATAACTACCATTTCTGCAACCGTTCTTTGCAGTTGAGAGGCTGCATCAAAGCCTTCTGTATGCTCTAGCATTTAAAAAAAAAAAAAAAAAAAAAAAAAGTATAAATACGTCTTTGGGACACTTAAAACATTTTTTTTTTAAACGTATTTACATGTTATTGGGAGCAAATGAGTTAATATAATATTCTTCCATGCTTAAAGTGTGAAGCCAAACCCTAAGTAAGACATTTTGTTGAATATTTCCATTAAAAAAAATTAATGTTTAAACATCGATTGCGCGCTGCATTATATTGCCGAATCGATTTTTAAAAAAAAAACAAAATTTTTAAACACCCGTAATATTTATACTTTTACACCGGTGTTATCGGCGAGATCGGGTTGGGATGATATTTAATATTTTGTGCAAAATCGGTGATCGGCTGTAATTTGCCCAATCGATCAATGACGTCATTGATCAGCTCTGAAAAAAAAGGGGGGGCGGTGGGGGGTAGTGCTGGTTGAGTGCAAAGTGCAAAATTTGACAATTCCCTTAGCTATTATTCGTACGTACAATTAAAAAAAAAAAAATCTTGTCTTATCTCATCTGGTTCGAAGTAATCCACATGATGATTTAATGCATGGGAATGCATCGATCGATACATTGAGCGCAAACGTGCTCCTCAATCTGACTGACCGAGGGGTGTGCGCGCCGGACCATCAATTTCATAGTTTTGGGAGCTATTACGCACATTTACACGGAGACAGGATGTTGATTGCGCGACTGCAGAGTTAGTGAATGTCGCAACGGGGACATTGGGAGAGAGACAAAAGCACTAAAGGGTTCACAGCCACATCTGCATGAGCTCATAAATCTTTCTCAAATGAATAAGCACACTTTTTATTTCGCTTCCAAATCCATAACCCCCGCCCCCCTCCCGTGTCTATTTCCCCCGCTCGTTGCGCCTCTCTCCGTCCCCCCTTGCTCACTTTTCTCCGATTGTACTCGCTCATACTTGTTTTTAGTGGGCTGTATCTGATAATGAGACTGAGGACAATAAAAAGTTTCATTGTCGCTCTCCACCCATTTCGAATATTATCGAATTATGGTTGTTTTTCGCTAGCCCAAGGGGGGGGGAGGAAAGGCATGAAAAATTGTCATAACAAAGCCCAAGTAGTAAGACACTGTCAGGTTTTTAAATCGTGCCTTGTTTTTCACCGTAAATTCAATTTGGCCTGACGCTCGTAACGCGTTGGGTGTATTATTGTGTGTTATAAACGATAAATCGCCATTTAAATCGTAAATAATTGTTGCCATTGATGTGCTCTGTCTTAGTGACTTTCGATCGTGTCGTTCAGGGGTTCTTAAATATATTTCTTTCCTTCTATTTCAAATTTAAGATGTTAATGATGAAAACTGAAAGGGCCCCAGAATTGAACCCTGCGGAACACCATATGTTCCGTTATCCATGTGACTTCATATTGCACAGATTCCTCTACCACTTTCTTTATTTTTTATTTTTTTTGCTCGACATAGTATGAAGACGTGCTAATTTAATCCGCCATTTTTTAAATTTAGCCTGTTTTAGTCCAATTTCCGAAACGCTTGTTCTGTTTTATCACGGTTGTTCAACCTCAATTCATTTTTATTTAGTCCTTTTTTTAGTCAACTATAAATCTAGCATTTTTAGTCTTTCTGATATTTTTTTTTCCTTTTATTTCAAATTTAAGATGTTAATGATGAAAACTGAAAGGGCCCCAGAATTGAACCCTGCGGAACACCATATGTTCCGTTGTCCATGTGACTTCATATTGCACAGATTCCTCCGACCACTCACGTTGCGTGCGGCAGTAAAAGAGTTAATTCCATAACGTCGCTTTATAAGATTTGCCGCGTCAGCCCGACGACACGTCCGGACGACTCGCATGCGGCCCGCCGCTGACAAATTGTCCGCTTCCGCCAGATCAAAACGGATCAATTGTGAAAAGATCACGTCGGCCCCAGCGTCTCCGAAATGGAGAGAAAGTTGCAACAAATGCGAGGGAGGAAAGCAATCTCGCAAACACGGGCACCTGATGTTGACCAAAAAAAACCACAACAACCAAATTCAATCAATACTGTCCAACCCCAGGAGGGGCCACTGTCGTGTACGTTAGATATCAAATCACAATCTCCCTTCCCGAGCCCTCATGATGGAATTCTATGGGCAGAAACGACATATTACGGGGCCCGGGTTATGGATGTCGTCTGCTCGTGTTGTGGTCAGTTTTGCACAACTGATGTTGTTTGCGGTTCAATACTTGAGAAGATGAAATGTCATCGTCGGATGTTTTCGACTTGTCTCGTCTTCAGTATTGCACGTTCGTCTGACTTGGAAGACGCTCGCGTTTTGGTGAGTGCAACACTTGTTTTGGATCCAAGTGAAATTGAATCCGTTTACATCGATAGAATTGGTCAAATTAGGCAGAGCCCGATTTTCAGTGCCGATTATTCTCTGTTTTGCCAAATATCGGCATCTGCCTTTTTTGAAGGTCATTCATTTGATCAATTTAACCCCTTCAGACCCACATTTTCTCTGCTGGGCAATTTTGATTATTTATTTATTTATTTATTACTGATTTTGATTTTAATATTATTTTATTAATTTTATCATTTATTTATTTTTTGACTGATTTTGACTTTATTTTATTAATTTTATTATTATTATTATTATTATTATTATTATTATTATTATTATTATTATTATGTTAGCACGTCCGCCTCCCAGTTCTGAGGTCTCCGGTTCGAGTCCAGGCTCGGACCTTCCTGGGTGGAGTTTGCATGTTCTCCCCGTGCCCGCGTGGGTCTTCTCCGGGTACTCCGGTCTCCTCCCACATTCCAAAGACATGCATGGCAGGTTAATTGGGCGCTCCAAATTGTCACAAGGTGTGTTTGTGAGTGTGGATGGTTGTTCGTCTCTGTGTGCCCTGCGATTGGCTGGCAACCAGTTCAGGGTGTCCCCCGCCTACTGCCCTGAGCCAGCTGAGATGGGCGCCAGCACCCCCCGCGACCCTTGTGAGGAATAAGCGGTCAAGAAAATGGATGGATGGATGGATGGATGGATTATTATTATTATTATTATTATTATTAATGTATTTATTGATTTTGATTTTAATGTTATTATTTTATATTATTATTATTATTATTATTATTATTATTAATAATTTTATTTTTATTTTTTTTTACTGATTTTGACTTCACTAGACTTAGACTTAGACTTGACTTTATTGATCCCTTTGGGATTTTATTTGATTTAATGATTCCCTCTGGGAGATTTACATTTCCAGCAGCAGCAATAAGAACAGATAATAAAATAAAACATAATTCAATTAATCAATAAATAAGGTTATTACACCAGAGGTTGAATTAATAATAATAATAATAATAATAATAATAATAATAATAATAATAATTCAATTAATCAATAAATAAGGTTATTACACCAGAGGTTGAATTAATAATAATAATAATAATAATAATAATAATAATTCAATCAATCAATAAATAAGGTTATTACACTGGAGATTGAATTAAATTAATTAATTATTATATTTCATTAATTGTATTACTATTATTATTGTTGATGTTGATGTTGTTATTATGTATTTATTTATTTTACTGATTTTGACTTTCAAAAATGAATGTTAAAAAATCGACTCGGCTGCCTATTGAATCGATTTGAAAATTGCGTGCTGTAGTATCGCGATATATTGCCGAATCGATTTTTTTTTTTTTTTTTTTTTTTAACACCCCTAGCGTGAATGATGATCAGAAACAGGTAAATATATTTATTATCTATAATCATTTCTTTTTAAATCATATTGTATATATTATATTATGACGCAAAGACTCTCTGCACTTATGCGTCATAAGTTTATCATCGTTGCCCGTTACTTGCAGTAGTACGACTTTTTTTTACAGACTTGGCCAATAAAGATAAATCTGACACTGAGATCAAATCCGCATCAAACCGCATCTCGTCACGATCAGATAAGGACTCTTATCATCATAAAGCACTTCCTGTCCGGCAACTCTCCGCTTGGAATCCTCGTTTGTGTTCGTCTGTCAGCTCTGTGACTGGCAGGTGATTTGGAGGCACCCACCTCCGGACCCCCCCCCCCCCCCCCCCCCCCCCCCCCCCCCCCCCCCATTCAAATAAGTAAGACAGAAAGCAGATGAATTGACATCTTACGATCTCGAATCTCTTTTTGTGTTCCTTATTGCAAGATTAATGTCACTGAGAACGAGTGATTGAATAATTTTATTTTATTTTTTTATTCCCCGCCCCCACCACCACCACCCCCAATTCATTTTGACAGTTGATATCGCCAACCACGAGCCGATAGCCCCTGAAATGAGAATCGTTCCTCCTATAAAAAACGTATTCCGGCAACAAGCTGACAGGTTGGCTGCTATTTATGTCAGATAACTTATTGCAACAACACTTGACAAGCTGTCACAAGGCGGATATAAATGAGGAAACAATAACGTGCAAAACAAATAAGATGAAGAGGAACAACACCAAAAAAAAAAAAAAAAAAAAGGTTGTGATGTCCCATCAGCACTTACAGGAACTGCATGATGTTATTAACAGCAATACCGGGCAACTAATTACATTTCACACTTTGTTTGGCAGCATATTTTTCTTTCAATTGGTTTATTTTGTAAGAAGAAGAAGAAGAAAAAAAAACGTAAAAAGAAGCTGTGCCTTCAATTTGAGATAGCGTAACATTTTTAGGGCAGAATTTGTCGCAATTAACTCATTTGCTCCCAATGACGTGTAAATACGTTTTTTTTAAATGTTTTAAGTATTTCAAAGACGCATTTATACATCTATTTTTTTTTTTTTTTTTGAGGGCCACCTACAGAAAATCAGAAGGACCACATAATGTTATGAAGAGAAATTGTTTAGTCCTAAAAATTGCACAAATAATTTATTTGTGCTTTTGCATATTTAGTTATATATATTTTAGTTATTTAGTTTAGTTTAAGTTTTGTTTTTTTTGTTTTTTAAATTTAGTTAGTTTTAATTATTTTTCATGGTGGTTCTGTTAGTTTTTTTTTTATATTAGTTTTAGTTATTCAATAAATGCTTAGTTTTAGTGGCAGCAGAGTATAAGAGATCAACCAGGGCCATGTAGAAAAAAAAGCTCAATTACTTACAATTTTAAATGGATTTGTGAAAACTGATGAAACTTAGCTCTTATCTAATGCTAATTGCTGCAAGCTCACCAGCAAAGTGTTTTATAATAACTGGCTTTTAATCAAACACGTTCTCATATTAGCAGTGACATCTATTATCATATGAGCATGAAAGAAAGTAATTCATTTGAATGAACCATAGTGTTCAATTATGCCCGTTTTATAGTGTCAATCAAAACTCAGTACAGTTTTTTTTTGTTTTTGTTTTTTGTGACCCACTATAGCAAAATTGTGACCCAATAGGATAGCAATAGACCAATCAGAGGCCAGTATTTTGGGGTCATGAATTCATGGAATAGCGACAACGGGTTATTAACTCATTTGTTCCCAATAACGTGTAAATACGTTTTTTTTCATGTTTTATGACTCCCAAAGACGTATTTATACGTTTTTTCGGGGTGGGGTTTATGCTAGAGCATACAGAAGGCTTTGATGCAGCCTCTCAACTGCAAAGAACGGTTGCCGAAATGGTAGTTATTACACAAACAGCCAGCAGGTGGCAGCAGAGTATAAGAGATCAACCGGGGCCATGTAGAAGAAAAGCTAAATTAATTACAATTTTAAATAGATTTGTAAAAACTGATGAAACTTAGCTATATTCTAATGCTAATTGCTGCAAAACGGAAACAGATCGAAACATACATTTTATTTTTTTTTCCCCCTGCTAGATGCTCTTCACGGAAGCAACAAATGATTGCGGAAGAATGTTCGAAACCGCTGAAAATGGACGGCGGTTCTTTTTTGCGAACTGACTTTTCGCCGCTCAAAGTGGAGCTCATAAAGAAACAATACCTGGCCAAGGACAAGCACAAAAGCTGTTTGTGCGAAGCCACTGTGTCCACTGAAGCATCATATTACCAAGGCGGAGCATTAAATAGATATTGACACTATACTGGCCGGCTTGCCTGCTGCTGCTGCTGCTGGTCAGCTCAAACAAAACATGTTCAAGCCGCCTACTGAAGCCGAACAAGGTCGTGTGGAACTCACAATGGAACTCATTTAGTGTCTTTTCAGTCGCGAGATGCCAACTCTTCTCCGCCTTGACGCATTTGAAATCACTGTCAATAAAAAGCCTTTTTTATTTTCTGAGGTTGTTTAAATGGGAACTCGAGGCCAACATTTTCTTTGCCAAAAAGTCATTACATTGATTTAGCTAAAATGAAGGTCTTAAATACACTGTAAAACCGAGATTTTATGTAATATAGCAGTATATGGGGAAAAAAAAATTGGGATTAATCTTTCGAAACATGGCCAATAGCATGGGCTGGGAATCTTTGACTGTGTCACGATTCGATTTGATTACGATTTTCGGGTCTAGACTTAGACTTAGACTTGACTTTATTGATCCCTTTGGGATGGCTCCCTCTGGGAAATTTACAGCAGCAATAAGAACAGATAATAAAATAAAAAATAATTCAATCAATCAATAAATAAGGTTATTACACCGGATATTGAGTTAATAATAATCATAATAAATAATAATAATAAAATAACATGAAAAAAAATCAATCAATAAATAAGGTTATTACACCAGAGATTGAATTAATAATAATAATAATAATAATAATAATAAAATAAAAATTCAATCAATCAATAAATAAGGTTATTACACCGGAGATTGAATTAAATAAATGATCTCCCTTGCTCTGCTGCCACCTGCTGGCCGTTTGTGTCATAACTACCATTTCGGCAACCGTTCTTTGCAGTGAGAGGATGTATCAAAGCCTTCTGTATGCTCTAGCTTAAAAAAAACAAAAACAAAAACAAAAAAACATATAAATACGTCTTTGGGACTCTTAAAACATAAAAAAAAAAAAAAAAAAAAACGTATTTACACGTTATTGGGAGCAAATGAGTTAATAACCCGTTGTCGCTATTCCATGAATTCATGACCCCAAAATACTGGCCTCTGATTGGTCTATTGCTATCCTTTTGGGTCACAATTTTGCTATAGTGGGTCACAAAAAAAAAAAAAAAAAAAAAAACTGTACTGAGTTTTGATTGACACTATAAAACGGGCATAATTGAACACTATTATTCATTCAAATGAATTGCATTATTACTTTCTTTCATGCTAATATGATAATAGACGTCACTGCTAATATGAGAAGGTGTCTGATTAAAAGCCAGTTATTATAAAACACTTTGCTGGCGAGCTTGACAGAATTCTGCCCACATTTGACGAATTCAATTTTTACGTCATTTCACCGTCAGTCAAAGAAAACGAAGTTCAAACTTGACTCCCAATTTGCATAGATTCGAGTTTTCTTTTTTTTTTTTCTTCTTTTTTTACTGAAAATAGGACAACGGTAAGCTTCAGTATTTCCTCCAGAATTGCTCGGATGTCATGCACAAAATCACATTGATCATATTACAAATATGAGTACTTAAGCATTCATGAAGAAGTATGTACGAGTGTCGATGGATCTCAAGTGTACTACTCTTTTCTCTCACAAGGGTCAATAATGTGTTTATAAACAGAAAATGCTAACAATGCTAACAAAAAAAAGAAACTCTGACTACGACTTTCACCCCACACATTTTTTTACACAAAAAAACAAAAAAGCCCAGACAAAGGATGAGCAGCAGGCGCAAGCATTACTGGTAAATGTCGCACAGGCGTATTGACGTAGGTCTCCCCTTTGCAGTTATACCTGCTTTCATATTTCTCAAAAGGTTTTCTACAAACATTTGGAACGCGCGCTTTTTCTTATCCGTTCATCCACGACGGCATCTGTGAGGTCAGAGTTCACTGGCAGACCTGACTCCATTTCTATTCTAGCTCATTCAGAGGTTGAGGTCAGGGATGCATTTACAAAGAATGGTTTAAAAAAAAAAAAAAAAAAAACGAACAAACAAAAACAGATTTTTTTTCTGTTTTACTGATTTTTTTTTTTTTTTTTTTTGATAAAAAATATACAGTGGAAAAATATTCTGAAAAACAGGAGGAAAAATTACTCAGAAAAACAGGAAAAAATTATTCAGGGCGGAAAAAGGGAGGGAAATTATAAATAATAATAATAATAAAAAACAGATACAAAATTAAAATAATAAAACTTACTCTGAAAAACAGAAGCCATGATCTGTTTCTCAGAATATTTTTTTTCCTGTTTTTTTCTGAAAAAAAAAATCTGTTTTTAGGAACACTTTTTTTCCTCTGTTTTTTTCTGAAGATTTTTCGCCTGTTTTTGGAATATTTTTTATGAAAGAAAAACATGTCTTTTTTTTTTTTTCAAGTGAATGTAATACACTTTTGTACAGTACAAAAAAGCCATAAAAGTTATATTATAATTATCTATGTGATATGTTAGTTATGTTATAGTTAAATATTAATAGTTGTTTTGCAATGATCTGTCATAGCATATGAACTGTAAGAAAAGACCAAACAAATGCGACTCAAACAAGCTGTTAAGTAACTTTGTGACGCAATTATTGTCGGCATTCCGCCGCAACATAACATAACGCTTTTCACGAGTTCTTTTTTGTTGACTCGGCTCACCGTTGACGACGTAGCCTTGGTGTTTTTGAGAGCTTTAAAGATCAGACAGACTCACCTCATCCCTCCCCGCGCTGAAGCCCCCTGACAGCCCAAATAGACTTGAATCAGGAGGAATGCGCCTTACCTTGGCAAAAAAACATCAACGCTGCCAACACTCCGCTTCACTTCGCAGACCTTGCGGCACTCGGATGTCACGTGTCTGTTTTTTTATTTTTTTAAGTTTGTTTGTTAACGTGGCTGAATGACTTGAGGGAGTTGTTTGAATGCATTTGTGACAATTTTGAATTTAGATTCATTTTCTCGCCGGTGAAACCCAAAACTTATACTCTTGACGTGTTTTTCTATTTTTTTTTTTTTTTTTTTTTTTGAGGGTGGTGAGACGAGCCATGTGAAATTTGGCAATAGGAAGGTGTCAACCGGAGCTGCCACCAGTTGAGAAATTGAACGTCAGGTAAGTGGGTGCACAATAATCAGCGAACCTTGCAGTCACTCGTATTGTTTAATAGTTGTTGTTTTTTTCAACCCAGAAGGCACTCTAAAAAAATTTTTTAAAAAAACGTCGTGTCTCTACGGTCTGCTGGACTCAAATCAAGTCAAGCTGCAGTCACATAGTCAATAATAACGTGAGTAAAAGGCACAAATGTTTACTCAGGCAATAAGTGCGTGATTGCCATTTGGCTGCCATGCGGAATTCACGCACCCTTTGCACCTTTTTTTTTTTTTTTTTTTTTTTCCCCCCCCGCCGTCAGCCAACACTAGTGAGGGGGACAGAAATCAGTCAAACGAAACTGATGTGGACATCAGGTGGAGGATCCACTTACAGCTCGTCTCGCCCGAGCTCCCCTCGACTGCTGGTGCACTCTGACACGCTTCCGTAACTCCCCCCCCTGCCAGACAGCTCTATATTCCCCGCTCCCCCCCCCCCCCCCGAAGAGGTGTTCAGGAGTGACTAAACATTCCCAAATGACCATCAATTGTTGGATTATTTCAGCGTAGGAGGGGGCGTGTTCGGTTGACATCGTGGTAGACGGTTTTTTTTTTTCGCTCGGAGATTACGTGTGAATCTCACTTGGGGGGTTTGCCGCTGTGTAATTACGCCAAAGTCGCTCATTTGCCTGACTCGTGAGTGAGTAAGGGAAACAAGAGATGCTTTGATCGGGACTTCTAAGGTTACCTTGATTTATTTTTTATTTTTTTGTAAAGGTCATTCTTTTATCCGTGTTCCTCTTTTGTTCTTTCATCATTCGCCGGATGGAAGTCCCTTCTGTTTGGAAGCGGTGAATAATGATTATCACTGTAGTTCAATAGGGATGAAAGAAAATCGACGCAAATGCATGACGGTATTATGAAGTCACGTGCTCAAACGTGAAACGTGGCAAGAACGATTTTTCTCTTGGCAGGGTTGTAATAGTTTGGATTTATTATGAGAGTTTTTATTCTGTTTAGTTTTTTTTTTTTTTTTTATTCGTTTATACAATACTGGAATGAATTATTATTATTACAATGAATGTCCTCAGAAATTGCAGTTATTTTCACTTAAAAAAAATGTCAATTCACAAAGAAATGATGGTAAAATTACACACTTTTACTGTTAACTTCTCAGTAAAAATGTTTGCATTTTTTTTTTTAAACCTTTTAAAGTTTTAAAATTTTGCATTTTATTCCATTAAATGACAGGCTGCATCAAAGCCTTCTGTATGCTCTAGCATAAAAAAAATAAAAAAATTAATAAAATAAACGTATAAATACGTCTTTTGGACACTTAGAACATTAAAAAAACGTATTTACACGTTATTGGGAAGCAAATGAATTAATTAAAGTATATCCCATTGATTCAAAGCCATAGTTGTTGGCCTGAATGTTGTAATGTAATGTATTGTCCTAATTTTGTATTCTTAAAAAAAAAAAAAAAAAAAAGGGTCTGTGCTTTAATAATAATTTCATCGGTAGCACCACAACTAAGTGAACATGATTTAATTAACGAATGAATTTATTTCTTTCAAATCCACGTATTCCGTTCCACTCCAACGCGTAGTGACTTTTTAAGATTTATAATACCCCAAACCAATTACACTGGCCTAGTTACTATATTATTGTGTGGAAGATTGTAAAACATTTATCTCGGATGGAGCGGTGATTAGCGGTTTACCCTTTGGTCTTGTTAAATGTCGCGAAAGCTTAATTACAACTGCACGTTTTGGAAAGAAAAAAAAACAAAGCAAAAAACAGAGTAAGAGACAAGTGTTGCGTTTTGGCGGCCACCCACCATAACAGATAAAAACAATTTATTGATGCATGTCTTGTTTTTTCATACCATTTGATTTATTTGTTTAATACCACATACTGTACAGTCTTCTAAAGATTGCAAGCCCGAAAAAAAAAAAAAAAAAACGAGATCATACATTTTCATTCTATTTGTTCTGTCTCCAATTTGTTTATATGTCGTATTTATGACAGACTCTTATCCTAGCTGTCTGGTATTACATTTTGATTTGAATTTGATTTGAACCAAAAACGTGTTTGTTTTTTTTTGTTTATTTTTTTTTGTGCACGTCTGAGCCGACAGCCGCAATCTGTAGCAGAGCGGATGAGATGTTTGGCGTCCGTTTGTGCACGAGGGCAACAAGCCAAAGAGACGATGAATCTTGCCGAGAACAAATCAATGTATTGTATTCTTGTGTACAACTGTTGCAGGTTAATTTATTTGAAGCTTTTTAATTATTAGCCAGGCCACCTGTGCATGCTGTCGGTGTTGTACCTGCAGAATGAACATTATTATCATTATTATTATTATTATATACCAAAATTTGGAAAGATGTTTAGAATTGAAGTGCGTCCTTCAATCTAACAAGCGTTAACTCATTCACTGCCTTTGACGGAAAAAGACGTCAAATGATGCAATGCATTTTTGCTGAGCTGGCAGTGAATGTGTTAATACCAACCAGCACCGCATTTTAACAACGGAACAATTTTGCCAAGCAATGTGATATTTTTTTTAATTGAAATGATGACAATACACTGTTGCTGTTAGAATAAAGTTACGAGTCATTGTAGTCTCTCTGCGTTCTACTTTTGGTTCCACTAGGAAACGACGTGCGTTTTAATTTGAGCACATTTGATTTTAGAGGCTATAAAAGTTCCTACCCGTGGGATAGATTATAATTTAGTCCGGATTTGAACAGGTAATGTCAAATGCATTAAGACGCTCTCATTCATGCTTTATGATATTTAGTGGCACAATCGTTATGGGTCCCTGTTGGCAATAAAGATTTACGCTTCCTGTAAAGTAACACAATGGCAGTAATAACTGTGTGCTGCTCTGAGGAGGCTGTTGACACCATCTAAAGTCATTTAGGAGCTGTTTGATGGCATTATTATTATTAGGGCCCGAGCAGTGACATATTTCCGAAAACTCGCCAAACTTTGCACACTCGAGCCCGGCGAAAAATGTGATATTTTAAAGTTGTCATAGCAATGTGACTCTATAGCGCCCCCTAGCGTACTAAAATAAAAACCACAACGTGCAAGTACCCCAACGTGGCCCGGGCTGCGAGGGCCCTTTATAGCTGCTTGCAGCTCTAGTTATTATTGTTGTTGTTTTTGTTAAGACTAGTACTGTTCGACTATATTTTAAAATTCTGCTACTGGTCCATAAATCGTTGAATGGTGCATACTCGCATCAATTAGTAGAGCCCAAAGTCAAAAAGTAAAGATGGTGATGCAGCATTCAGCTGTTGGGCTGCGTGCAAATGGAATACACTTTCAATCAAAGTGAAGTCAGCCCCAAGTGTAATTGCTAAAATAGGCTACCAATTTAAGGGAAAAAAAAAAAAAAGTGAACCATTACATCACCACTGTTTTGGTTCATTGTGGGAATGCTGAAGCATTCCCACATAAGTTATTGTGATTTTTATTCTCCACACTTTTTTGCCATGTAATAACTCCCACATAATACTTCCAATTTGCACTGTTCAAATTTCAACTAACTTAAAAAATTCATTTTCAATGGGACACATTGAACTTTTTAAAAGTATCACTTTTCACGCCCACTTCCATACGTATAACTTATCATCATTTGCAGGTCCTGCCTGGTGGCACAGTTGGTAAAGCTCATCGTCCAGTAACCAGGAGGTTATAATTTCATCATTTGTCTCTCAATTTGCGTCATAAGCATTCCACATGCATTCAAATCTTAGCGTTCAGCTATTAGCATTCAGCATTCCCACGCAATTTCTCCAAGAAGTTGCACTTAGTCTAGTTCTATTTGTATTTTTGTCCACCAAAATATAGATAGCTGGCTTTCAATCATCATGTGGCCGCCTAAAAAAAAAAAAAGCTACACAAACTTTGTGAATGATCCTTATCCTGACCCCAAAATTGTCTTTCCATTTCCCTGTGAACTGCTTATCCCGTGCAAAGACTTCATGCGTCATAGCAAACAGAAATAAGAGTGGTATTTAATCCACCTGCTCCACATCTTTTAATTAACATGATTGGAAACATTTCAATGTAGAATGCATCGACTTCAATCATCCGCTGTTTATGAGGACAAACACATAATTAGCACAAAAGTGCTTTAGAAAAGGTCTCTGCCATTTATGCTGACCTGAATCAATGATTGCAAATCTGTACATCAATAAAAATAAACATGCCTAATGAGAAAGTTCAACAAATACAGACCGCCCACTAACAGACACACAGCAGCTCGAGAATAAATCAAGGAAAAAAATACAAATAAAATCACTGAAAGGTTGAGTACTGTGGCTGGAGGCGTTCCAAATATGAATCCGCACCCCTGGAGCAATTACAGCGATCTATAGAAGGGTGATGACTGCAAAGGAAATGAACTCAAGATCAATCTGCGCATTTATCAGCGTATGGGGGAGTCAGTCCAGGTTCAAGGAGACTTCACTCATCTGTTTGTCACGGAATGCAAAGTAGCTCGGGCTGCTTGACGACGGCCAATCACACTTCGCCTCCTCGTCAGTCCGCGTAATTATCTTGTTGCCTTTCCGTTCTGTATTTGAAATTCACATTTGCATTTTTCGAGTCACAGCCTTTTTTTTTCCCGCAAAAGCCAAGCAAAACACATTTTATGCCCTCCTTTCTTTATAATCTTATTTTCCTCATCTGCAGTATGCGGCGTTGAAGTTTAGATCCGAAAGGATTCGATCACGCAAATCTCCCAGGCTCTAATGATTGACAGTGACCTTCTTCAATTTGACTCTGTCCACATTTGAACATTCTCGACTCTTATTATTGTACTTGACGGCGGTGTCACTGCAAGAGCTGCATCAGTCATACTAATGATGCATTCGAGGGTGGTCGGAAGTCGGACTTTTCCCCGAGTTCAAACCAGGAACGCGCCCTTGAACTCGGAAATTCCACTTGCGAAGTCTGGGGGAAAAAAAAAAAAAGAAAGGACCCCGACTTCACCGACGAACTACAAGTGACGCTTTCAAAACACGGTGAATGTTAAAACACAATTTACTTGAGTATAAAACTAGATAGCTTTTGTCATTCATACGTATTCGACATAACTCCACGTAACGCAACGTACGTGACAGTATGCCGCTATCTCCCTGCATGAAATTATACTACTCAATTATATGGAATGCTTCTGAAACTAGACTTAAGTGCAATCTATGGAGAAATTGCGTGGGAATGCTGAATGCTAAGATTTGAATTCATGTGGGATGCTTACGAAGTAAAGTGGGAGATAAATTATGAAATTATAACCTCC
The DNA here is from genome assembly GCF_051991245.1 of Festucalex cinctus. Taxonomy (NCBI): domain Eukaryota; kingdom Metazoa; phylum Chordata; class Actinopteri; order Syngnathiformes; family Syngnathidae; genus Festucalex; species Festucalex cinctus. The sequence continues at coordinate 28,106,468 of NC_135420.1, read as the reverse complement.
TGTTGCCACCGAGCAGTATCGGACACCTGGTAACGATAAGTTATACGTATGGAAGTGGGCGTGGAAAGTGATACTTTGAAAAAGTTCAATGTATGTCCCATTGAAAATGAATGGGGGAAAAGTTGATATAACACACTCACAGCTTAAGACGGACATCTTTGGTTGGCGTGCGGTCTGTATTATCCGAACTGTAGATTGAGATCAAAGTGTTTGTTTTTATACACATTTATTTTGTTTTTTTAAATAAATAAAATACAAGCTGTTAACTTGTAGGTAACGTCATCAGTTATTTCATAACAATTCTGCCACCATTCCTTAGACTAAAAAATATTGACGAACATGCATTTGTGTTTCATTCCAGACTGTTTCCAACGTATTTTTTTCTCTTTGGAGGAAACGTTCAGTGCTTCTTCCCAGGCACAGATTCCCTCTCCGATTAGTTTAGCTCGGTCATTTGTAAATGGCTGCTGGGCAAGAAGAGGAAAACGACCTTAAGAAAAGCAAAACACATTTACCAGGACACCTTATTTAAAGTTTAGGCAAGGATAAAATCAGTGTTGTCACTTAAACCTCTCAAGCTTCTCGACAGAGGCGGGTGAGCGATGCCCTTGAACGGCTTCACTTGCTTTGGCAAATCTTTTCCACTTGTACTTGAGTAACATCACTCGCATTTCACCAAAATTGTTAGATGTCTTTAAATATGTTAAATGCTGTTAGTAATAAACAAACATATTTTACATCTCAGAAGCGCCTCATGCATCCCAATAACATCCTTATTAGATTTACTGACGTGTCGACGGTTAACCACTATAAAATGAGATATCCATGTTTTTTTTTTGTTTTTTTTTGGTTAACATTAGCAATGTATGAAAATGTGTCATATGGTACAAGAAGTTACTGCTGTACAATTTTTTTAATTTTTTTTGGTTAACAGCAATGTATGAAAATGTGTCATATGGTACAAGAAGTTACTGCTGTACAAATTATTATTTTTTTTTGGTTAACATTAGCAAAGTATGAAAATGTGTCATATGGTACAATTTTTTTTATTTTTTTGGTTAACAGCAATGTATGAAAATGTGTCATATGGTACAATTTTTTTTATTTTTTTGGTTAACATTAGCAATGTATGAAAATGTGTCATATGGTACAAGAAGTTACTGCTGTACAATTTTTTTTAATTTTTTTGGTTAACATTAGCAATGTATGAAAATTTGTCAAATGGTACAAGAAGTTACTGCTGTACAATTTTTTATTTTTTTTTTTGGTTAACAGCAATGTATGAAAATGTGTCATATGGTACAAGAAGTTACTGCTGTACAATTTTTTTTTTTTTTTTGGTTAACATTAGCAATGTATGAAAATGTGTCATATGGTACAAGAAGTTACTGCTGTACAATTTTTTATTTTTTTTTGGTTAATATTAGCAATGTATGAAAATGTGTCATATGGTACAAGAAGTTACTGCTGTACAAATTTCGGAACGGAGCTCCTTCGTGAGCCGAGGACGTCTTGTACTCAAACTTTAATTTAGAAACAACCTTTTCGGTTCCGTCTCTGAACACAATTTTTTTTTTTTTATCAATTGACACTGCTCCTTCTTTTGGAACTGGAAGTTAGCATTGCAGCTTACAAAATGGAGGTCTCAACATGTAATATTCGCACACGATTTAATGGAATACGGACGATGTTCTCAGGGGCGACGGCCTTTTAATGTAACATATGATATTGGATGTAATCATTTACATTGCAGATTAGTTGTGCGGCTAAGTTTCGAGCAGGGATGTCAAAGTTAGTTTTCATTGCTAGTCACGTGGTTGTAGTGTTAATTTTATCCACCATTTTTAATTTAGTCTCAGCTTCTACTAGCTTGTAGCCATGCTACAAGCTAGTGAGTTAGCCAGCATTAGTTAGCAGTCGGATTAACATTGTTGGAATGTTATAGCCATTGGATTGATGTTACATTATACTATAGTTTACTTTTTTTTTTTTTTTTTTAACCTTTCACCATGAGTCCACCTCTGGTCTTTTCCCTTGTGTTGCACTAGCTAGCAGCAGATTTGAAGGGGGTGTGTCACTTATGTCACATGACTGTGTCACATGACAGTGACAGATCAGGAGACAAGATTTTACAAAATCATACAATTTTTCGCCAGTTTTTTTTTTTCATGGACTAAAATTTCCGTAGATCTTAGTCCAGTCTTAGTCGGCATGTATTTGATTTTTTTAAGGTAATGATTCGGTTCTCAACTGTTACAGTAAGGGAGCAAAATGCTTTTTGTTTTGTTTGTTTTTTTGTTTTTTTTGTTTTTTTTTAAATTAACTGAAGGGAAAAAAATGTGCCAAATTTCCCCAGGCCACACAAAATGACATTGAGGGCCAGATCTGGCACCTGCGTTTACCTGACTGTCTCGTCTTCATGATTAACTCATTCACTCCCAAAAACGTGTAAAAACGTTTTTAACACTTTGTCATTCACTACCAAAAACGTGTTTACACGTTTTTTGGGTTTTTGTTGTTGTTTTTTTATGCAGAAGGTTCATGTCAGCATCTGTCATGGAGAGGTGGCTTAAAGCAATTGTAGTAAATGCAGCCATCACATGGCAGCAGAGTATAGGAGATCAGCCAGGGCCATGTTGCATCAGTGTTTTCACCAGGAATGTGAATATTGATGAAACTTAGCTATATTCTAATGCTAATGGCTGCAAAATGGAAACTGATATAAATATACTTTTTTTTTTTTTCTGATGAAAGAAGCGACTCTAATCTTTCTTTTTGTAGGTTCCATGTTTTTATAGCAATAGAACACAATGTTCTGTGGGTCTTGCAAAAATCTGTCAAAAGGGAGTTTCTTCAATGCAAATGGCTGGGAGTCAATGAGTTAACTAAACCTGGAAGTGCCCACAATTCAGATGAGTGCGCCAATAAATCACAATATTCAGGCGTGATTTCAATCAACACACCTTTCGTTTGACCCGTTTCTTCTCCACGCGCGCTCGTCAATTAATATGCTGTGGAAGTGCAAATAATAAATGGCATTATTACTCGGAATATTGTCAGGCTTCATGTTGGCGGAATTACATCCTGATTATGCATGTCTGCCCTGCAGGTTCAATAAGCTATTTGGAGAGAACTCAAATTGTGTTGTGTTTTTTTTGTGTTTTTTTTTTGCACGAGTCGGCTCATGAATGGCCTTAAGCGAAGGGGAAGGCACCTCTGAGAGAGGCTGCGGTGTAATTATACACTCTCGCTTATATTACCACTGTTTAATTTTTATGCTCTTTAAACGTTTTTTTTTTTTTTTTTTTTTTTAATGAGCGAGACAAACCTGTTTTGAGTCGTGCCGAAAATTGGTCATCGAGCGAGACGTTTGCTTTAGAGATCGTAATCTGCTAGCTGGCATCGAATGCAGCGTTTCTGATTCACATCATCGCTTTTACTTTGAAGGGAACTGCGTATCTTAAAATGATAAATATTCATTGGTGAATTTAATTGGAAAAAAAACAACCTCTAAATAATGTTCATCTCCTGATAGGAAAATGTTACCAAAGAAATGATACAAAAGAAAGATCAACATAAAATAGAGACAGATATGGTCGATGGTGCCAAAAGGAAAGTGTGTACTCGTATGAAGGAAGGGCTGAAATAAAATGGTGGACATATCATGCCATGAGGAGGTGGCTTAAAGATGTCAGAATGTGTACATTGCTCATCAAGAATGTACAGTCTGCATGGTAACAAGAACGGTTTCCTCCCTACGTGGGTCCTTTTGCCCCCAAAGGTTTGAGAACCTCTAGTACAGAGGTGTCCAAACTTTTTTTTTCCTCTGAGGGCCACATCCAGAAAAATAGAAACCTGCAAGGGCCACTTTGATTTTATTTATTTATTTATTTGTTATTTTGTTTGTTTATTTATTAACACATTCATTGCCATACTAGCAAAAAAAATGCATCATTTGACGTCTTTTTCCGTCAATGGCAGTGAATGAGTTAAACATGGTAAAAAATCAATGAAGCAATTATAAATTGTTGATATAATGTGCAGTTACTTATTGAAAACTGCTAACAGTCACAGGGCCACTATAATAGATACGCCTCTCCACTGAGCAGCAAGTGAATCCCAACTTGACATTCTGAACCACAACAAGAACAATCGGTCGTCAACTGACCACACTTAAGAACCATTAATCTAATGTGACGTTTTCACAAATTGGACCTTGACACTCAGCAACAAGTGGATGAAACTATTTTTATTTCTGAGACGGAATTATTCGCTGCAAATTTGTCAAATCCTTTCGTTTTCTGAACAAATTAAGGAGTTGAAATGAAATGATCATTATCAGTATTAGCTAATATTCTTTTGGGTTTCAGTTTAATATCCTGGAGGGCCAGTGACAAAATCAGGAAATTTCTGCTAAACTAAACACATGTGGAACCGTTCACATCCTGTCCTCGAGATGGAGAGTTAAAATTGAGCGGAAGCCGGCAATGTCGTCTCCAGAGGTTAACAATACTGTTGGGTCCCAGATTTGAGGGGGGGGGGAAAAAAAAACATGCAATCTGGATTGCTATTTAAAAGATAATGGTGAAGCAAAAAAAGCAATTAGCTTTTTGGTCTGCGCTGTCTGCCGCTCACAGCTGTTGTCATAGCAATTACCGGGTCAGCTCTGAAGTCAGGTAGACGACTATTTTGCCACATGATCCAAGATCATTTGCAATCCAAGCTAATTATGGAGATGATTGCTACATGGCGGCGAACAACGTTGTTTAAAACCATGTGTGCACATTACATTTTTTTTCACTCATGTACATATGTCTTTGTTTCAAATATGCAAATATCAAAAGGTCTACATTTGTTTTCAATATATTGAATTTTTTTTTTTTTTTTTTTATTCTTTACTCAGTCTATCAATACAGTCAATAAAAAATATTTTCAAAAGAGAGAGAGATGATCCTGAGACTGAGCGGTTGACACAGCTGACCCAGAATAAAAAAAAATAAAATAAAAAAGAAACATTTCCATGGACAGTCAAAGGAATTTTACACACAAGAACCTGTTTAAAAATACAAGACCTTGGATCTTGTGTCCAAAAGTTATTTCTTCAACAATTTTGTTACAGGAGGTAAATTGAATGTCGTATTATTATTTTTTCAGCTTTTTCACTTGGCCAGTGGCCCTGGATGCACCCTGCACTGAGCAGCTACAACTGAATTACATTTCCACATTCAGAATAAAAATAAGATTGCAACTTTTTTATTTTTATTTTTTTACAGCCTGAAGATCATTTGTGTGATATGTATCAAAAATGAAATCGAACAGAAAGTCGAGCGAACAATCCTAAGTGACAATATCTGATGCTGTCATGTATGTAACTATATGCAAATATTTATTTATGTCGTTTTTAATAGAATATAAATTACTCTTAAAATTGTGAGTGAAGAATTTGAACTTGGATTCCTCAGTCATTTTTTTTGTTTTGCAAAAATTAATAAAAAAATAATACATCATCTCCTCCATAATGCAAATAGTTCAATTGTTTACGTTTCCTGAAAAATCTGGGGAAAAATGACTTGGGCGATTATTAAGGGGTCGATTTGTGTTCATTGCAAGGTAATCGTGTTAATTTTGTCAATAAAAACTGAACCAAAATAATTTTGTCCACACCCATTTTTTCCACCCGACTAAATCTAGACTAGACTAGACTAAAACCCTCATTAATAAACAATAAGTGGGACTAAATCAGTATGAATTTTTGTCGACGGATAAAGAAAATGTTCTTCATTTATAAAAACTGGGCTAAAATCTATGGACTTTTTAGTCCTTGAACAAATATGAGACAAAAATTAGCCTATATGATTTTGTACAGACTTGTCTGTGCTAATCTGTCACACTGTTTTCATGATAAAGATGAGAAAAATGATGTTTTATGGACTAAAATAAAGACTAAAATGCTAGATTTATCGCGATTAAAAATTGACTAAATAAAAATGGGATGATGTTGACTAAATATGGTAAAAACTAATAAGCTGACTCTATAGCGCCCCCTAGCGTACTAAAATAAAAACCACAATGTGCAAGTACCCCAACGTGGCCCGGGCTGCGAGGGCCATTTATAGCTGCTCGCAGCTCTAGTTATTACCGTATTTTATTGTTTTTACATCTTGGAGTCACTTTATGAAATTTGATCCAAATTAGCAACGGTTTTCTGTGCTGCGTTTTCAACCAAAGACAACAACAGAACACGAGCTAATGCTTTTCGCCTCTTTGATTTTGCATCCAAATGCTTTTCTAGAAACACCCTCTCCAATTTACCAGGAAGCAACATTAACATGTTTTTTTTGGCAAAAAAAAAAAACATTAAACAATGGGCTGCGAGTAATGAATGATTCCAAGCGTCATGCGAAAACTGTTGCGTAGCAGCAGGCGTGCATGCAAACGGCTACGGGGACTTTCAAGTCGGCGCTGACAAATGGCCGGAGCAGGCAGTGGATCAGTAGACTCCAGGGCAGTCTGAGTTATCGCTCCACCGGCAGACTTCATCACAGCCGCTGGGCTCGTCTGCACACCTTCCTCGACTTCCTGTGGAAAATTTCGCGCTATTTTATTCACTGGTCAATCTTTTTCTACACCCTGTCACTTGTAGTTCTCGAGTAAAAAAAAAAAATAAAAAAAAAGTCTGAATGCATTCTTTATTCTCCGCAAACGATCACATTTTTTAGGATCTAAACATTTACGAAAACTCACCAAACTTTGGACACTCTTCGGGCCCGGCGAAAAATGTGATATTTTAAAGTTGTCATAACAACCTGACTCTGTAGCGCCCCTTAGCGTACTAAAATAAAAACCACAACGTGCAAGTACCCCAACGAGGGCCCTTTATAGCTGCTCGCAGCTCTAGTTATTACTGTATTTTATTTTTTTACATCTTGTAGTCACTTTAAGAAATTGAAATGAATCCTCCACATCTCAAAAATATAAATAATGTCACGGATGATTAGAAATCTGGCTTTGGTCACAGGCACACAAGGACGACAAACAATCTGCAAAATAACTTCGTAAAGGTTTTTCTATTCGATAGTCCTCCAATCGAAAACGACCGTATACGGTCATTTTGGATTCAAGTGACCAAGCTCCAAAAACAGAAAATTTCTACTTTATTTTTAATTTAATTTAAATGTATGTAAAAACTAGAACTGTCAAATGATTATTATTATTTTTTTAATCAGATTAATCGCATCTTAGAATTTTGATTAATCACGATTAATCACTTAACTCATTGACTCAACAGCCATTTTCACAGAAGAATTTTGCAAGGCCCACAAAATATTGTGTTCTATTGCTATAAAAACATGAAACCTACCAAAACAAAGATTAAAGTCTCTTCTTTCCACTGGGAAAAAAATATTTCTATCTGTTTCTGTTTTGCAACAATTAGCATTAGGATATAGCAAAGTTTCATCATTATTCACAAATCTATTTGGAATTGTGAGTAATTGAGCTTTTTTTTTTTCAACACGGCCCTGGTTGATCTCTTGTACTCTGCTGCCACCTGCTGGCCGGTTGTATAATAACTACCATTTCTTCAACTTTTCTTTGCAGTTGCATCAAAGCCTTCTGCAAATCGTGCTACATTTTCCTCACGCAGTTCGAATTTGTCGAGTTCTGCGGGGTCGACGCACGAAACGTTTCGAAATGCATAAAAAAGCAAAACAAATCAATCGAATCAGATGATCATTTGGAGTTAATGCCATTCTCGCACCTGTTTAATATGAATGAAAACGGCCGACTGAGGGACAGACAAGCGCAGTGGCGCATTAATTATCACCGCCGCCTCACAGCAAGAATGTTCCAGTCGGGATTTGCAGCGGGTCGACTCTGGGTTCTCCCACAGTGAGGTTAATTGAACGCTCTGAATTGCCTATAGGTGTGAATGTGAGTACATTGTAAATGTGAATGCTTTTTCTGTTCTTCGTGTGCCAGCCCTTGTGATTAACTGGTCCACCGTTCCGCTTCTTTGTCCTGAGGGCGCCTTCAATTTTTCCACAATGGTTCAAATAGAGACGACAAAACAACATCTGCGGACCGGCGACAAATGACTGGGAATGCTGCAATACAACCTGCAGGTGCGCCAACAGTATGGACATCTCAGCATTGATCCAAAAACATTTTTAACTCATTTGCTCCCAAAGACGTATTAATACGTTTGTTTGTTTGTTTGTTTTGGGGGGGGGGGGGGTTATGCTAGAGCATACAGAAGGCTTTGATGCAGCCTCTGAACTGAAGAGAATGCTTGAAGCAATGGGTGGGCAGGTGGCAGCAGAGTATAAGAGATCAACCATGTTGCAAAAATCTCTTTTCCCCTCTGTTTTAAACAGATTTGTTAATAATGATGAAACTTAGCTATATTCTAATGCTAATTGCTGAAAAACGGAAACAGAAGTATACTTTTTTTTTTTTTCTGACTCTAATCTTCCGTTTGGTAGGTTCCATGTTTTTATAGCAATAGAACATAATATTCTGTGGGCCTTGCAAAATTCGTGAAAATCCAGTGAAACAGCAAGGAGCGAAGGGGGTTGATTCAGTGAAAATGCCTGGGAGTGAATGAGTTAAATAACTTTCCTCCAATACAGTTGAGTTGAGTAATATAAACATTAGACGTGCAAGAGTAAACGCACATTTCATTTGTATTTTTTTGTAAGCTTATATGCTCTGTTCTTAGGTGGATTTGATATTTACACGCCGATTTTTAATAACTAAAACCCAAACTTGTTCCAGACCACGATGAGACGTCACATTCTTCATTTTCAACATTTCAAAGTGGCAAAAAAAACAAACAAAAGACGCGAGATGAGTGTGAATGGGGGGGGTAAAAGTATTCGTTTGGAAAAAAGGGGACATGTACCCAACAAACGGAAATAAAGCAAACGATGGGTTCTTTGTTGCCAAACGCCAAACACGCATGTCATATCGAGATGTCCCACGCACGCTGAAATCAATCCACTGACAGCTTTTTGGCTGTCTGGAATAGAAGTGGATATATCGTACGCGCAAATCTTCAAACGGCCGCGGCCCACTCGCTCGCTCGCTCGCTCGCTATCTGTAGAAACGGCATTCAGCTTTGAAAGATTGTTGGCAAGAAGCAGGCGGGCGGGCGGGCACCTTCTGGATTTGAAGGTGACGATGGCCCCAAGCTATCTTTAATGATCAGATTGGATGCATAATGTATATCGCAAAAGATGGCAGACTGTCAAGAAGCTTTCACTGTTAGCGACTGCGATTAGCATCGCGGTAGCCACGAATCTCTTGTTTACAGTGAAAGAATTATTAATTTAAGTTATGTAACATTCTCGAGTCGTGTCAAAGCTTTAGAGTTAATCAAATGAATCCCTGTCATTATAAAAATAAATAAAAAAGTCGTACTTTTACCACAGGTTTCACAATATGGTGCAGTAGTGTTTTTGTTTTTTGATTTTTTTTTTTACATGGATAGAAAGTAGCAAATCCACGAATAATCATTTCATAGCTTTCAATTACAGTCCAATATTTCAATTTAGTGTTCTTGTTCATCTTAACTCATTTGCTCCCAAAAACGTATAAATACGTTCTATTTTAAAATAGTACCATGGTCCCAAAGACGCATTTATGTTTGTTTGTTTTTTTAATGTTTTTATTCAAGAGCATACAGAAGGCTTTGATGCAGCCTCTAAACTGAAGAGAACGCTTGAAGCAATGGTAGTTATTATGAAAACGGCCAGCAGGTGGCAGCAGAGTATAAGAGATCAACCAGGGCCATGTTGCAACAAGCTGTTTTCCCCATTGTTTTTAACAAGTTTTGTGAATAATGATGAAACTAAAAACATACTTTTTTTTTCTCCTGATGAAAGAAGAGACTAAGCTTTCTTTTGGTAGGTTCCATGTTTTTATAGCAATAGAACACAATATTCTGTGGGCCTTGCAAAAATCCGTCAAAATCCCGTAAAACAGCCGGGAGCGAATGGGGTTGCGTCAGTGAAAATGGCGAGTTCACACGTGACATTCCGCATGATCCAAGAGTTTCACGTTCTTTAGTAATTGCCCACAGGTAATCTTGTTTGCAACAATATTAGTATTCTGTCAGGACAGGTAAGCATATGCTTGCTATGCTAAGTAAATACAAAACGCTCACTGACGAGGGGCCCATCTGGCCTCAATTTGGTAGCAGTCGTTAGCGTGCTTAAAATACGGAGTGAAATGGAAAAACGTTGTCTCCGGCTTCTGTTGCCATGGCGTCGCCTTACCGCTCCGGTGGCAATTGGTCATTCAAATTATCAGCAAAGATTGTCATGGGTTGGCAAGGCAGAACTAAAAATGTGAGGTTTTGTTGACAAAAATGTCACAATCACCGGAATAGCAAGTTGGGGTTTTTTTTGTTTGTTTGTTTTTTATGCAAAATGAACACAGTGAACAGACTCACAAACCACTGAAATCACTCAGACCTTGACAAGACAAGTGGAAGTTGGCAAATGGGGCAAAACAGGGCAGAAACAAGACAAACATGACGACGCAGGTGTGCTTATTAATTCGACAGGTGAGCTGGCATGAGAGTGTAACGGGGAAAACATAACGTTAAATATAAACATCTAAATCTGTGAGATCCCAACCAATGCGAAGCGGCGTTATAACAATCTCATGCAATTCATCCAAAAATGTAAGAATTACAAATAATAATAATAACTAGAGCTGCGAGCAGCTATAAAGGGCCCTCGCAACCCGGGCCACGTTGGGGTATTTGCACGTCGGGGTACTGGCATGTTGGGGTACTGTCAAATAGGAAACCATCTAAATTTTAAACGTTTTTGCCATGCTTTGTGTTTGTAAAGTTTCATGGAAAGGCCAAAAATGATGCACAATTAACAAAATAAAATCAAAATGGATTGGCACATGGCTATATAGAATACTTTTTGAATATATTAGGCATGCCTGCCAATATTCACACATCTAGCTGAATCATATAATCGGAAAGACTTAATAAAAATGTCTAGAGGGCGCTATTGAAGCATTTATTGCAAATTTAATAAGAAATCTCTAAAATATTCATGCTTATGACAAGCCTGATGTGTGTGTAAAGTTTCATGAGTTTTTGCACATGTTTAGACCAAAAAAAAAAAAGCAGCATTTTACTTGGCAAACAATGCATCGCCATGACAACGGCGTGCGACAAAATAAATAACTTTCGATAACTTTGTATCTTAAACATCTTAAGATGAAGCACACCAAGTTTGAAGACAGTCGGATAAATTTTGTAGGAGGAGTTCGTTAAAATATGACCCCTAAAAAAGGCCACAAAAAATGGCTACAAATCCCAACGTAAATCAAAATGGCGGACTTCCTGTTTGGTTTAGCAGATGGTTCCAAGAGACTTTTTTGTACATCGTGGGCTCTTATGTATGCCTCTAAATTATCATAGCGCTAGGTGAAACGTACAACGGGGAATGCTTCGTTAAAGAGGAGTTTTTTACCTCAAAATGTGATGACCGGCCCCTACGGGACTTCCTGTTGGGTTTAGCACATGGCACCAAGAGACTTTTTTGTACATCGTGGGCTGTTAAATTTGTCTCCAAATTTTCGTAGCTCTAGCTGCTTCGTACAACTGGGAATGCTTCATTAAGAGGGAGTTTTTTCCTTTGCAAACTGTGCATGCCACGGCAACAGCGTGCGACGAAATAAAAAGCTTTCAATAACTTTTCATCTTCAACATTTTAAGATGAATCACACCAAGTTTGGAGATGATCGGATAAACTCTGTAGGAGGAGTTCGTTAAAATAAGACCCCTATGAAATGGCCCAAAAAATGGCAACACGTTCCAAAGTAAATCAAAATGGCGGACTTCCTGTTCGGTTTAGCATATGGTTCAAAAAGAGTTTTTTGTACCTTGAGGGCTGTTACATATGTCTTCAAATGTTGGTAACTCTAGGTGAAATGTACAGCCGGGAATGCTTCATTAAATAAGAATTTTGAAACACAAAATTTGATGCCTCGCCTCTGGCGGACTTCCTGTTAGGTTTAGCATATGGCACCAACAGGCTTTTTTGTAGATCATAGTCTGTTACATATGTGTACCAATTTTCATGGCTCTCAATTAAACGTACCACCGGCAATGCTTTGTTAAGTAAGAATTTTGAAACTGTAAATTTGATGCCCCGCCACCGTCATATAGTATGTCAAAAACTTTTGATTTTTTACCATGATGTTGTCCCAGGTGTTGAGATGGTACAGCCCAAGTTTGAAGTCAATCGGGTTAACCGTGTAGGAGAAGCGGGCAAAAGTATGACCCCTGTAAATGTGCAAAAATGGGCCAAAATTGGACATTCAAATACTCATACCTCACTTCCTGTCTATTTTAGGGTACACATATCAAAGAGGTTTTTGTTCATCTGGATGTGCTACAGGTGCCATACAATTTTCGTTGCCATAGGATAATCGTAGCGGGACAGGGATCCGTTAAACCTATGTAGGTGGCGCTACAGAGCCATTTTTCTGTTATCATGTATGGCGACTTTAAAATATCGAATTTTTCGCCAGACCCGATCTGCGTGTAAAGTTTGGTGAGTTTTCGTTCATGTTTAGTGCCTCAAAAATGTGGTTGTTTGCGGAAAAGAATAATAACAAAGAAAAAGAAGAAGAAGAAGAAGAATAATAACTAGAGCTGCGAGCAGCTATAAAGGGCCCTCGCAACCCGGGCCACGTTGGGGTATTTGCACGTCGGGGTACTGGCATGCTGGGGTACTGTCAAATAGGAAACCATCTAAATTTTAAACGTTTTTGCCATGCTTTGTGTTTGTAAAGTTTCATGGAAAGGCCAAAAATGATGCACAATTAACAAAATAAAATCAAAATGGATTGGCACATGGCTATATAGAATACTTTTTGAATATATTAGGCATGCCTGCCAATATTCACACATCTAGCTGAATCATATAATCGGAAAGACTTCATAAAAATGTCTAGAGGGCGCTATTGAAGCATTTATTGCAAATTTAATAAGAAATCTCTAAAATATTCATGCTTATGACAAGCCTGATGTGTGTGTAAAGTTTCATGAGTTTTTGCACATGTTTAGACCAAAAAAAAAAGCAGCATTTTACTTGGCAAACAATGCATCGCCATGAAACGGTGTGGGACAAAATAAATAACTTTCGATAACTTTGTATCTTAAACATCTTAAGATGAAGCACACCAAGTTTGAAGACAGTCGGATAAATTTTGTAGGAGGAATTCGTTAAAATATGACCCCTAAAAAAGGCCACAAAAAATGGCTACAAATCCCAACGTAAATCAAAATGGCGGACTTCCTGTTTGTTTTGGAAGATGGTTCCAAGAGACTATTTTGTACATCGTGGGCTCTTATGTATGCCTCTAAATTATCATAGCGCTAGGTGAAACGTACAACCGGGAATGCTTCGTTAAAGAGGAGTTTTTTACCTCAAAATGTGATGACCGGCCCTTACGGGACTTCCTGTTGGGTTTAGCACATGGCACCAATAGACTTTTTTGTACATCGTGGGCTGTTAAATTTGTCTCCAAATTTTCGTAGCTCGAGCTGCTTCGTATAACTGTGAATGCTTCATTAAGAGGGAATTTTTTCCTTTGCAAACTGTGCATGCCACGGCAATAGCGTGCGACGAAATAAAAAGCTTTCAATAACTTTTCATCTTCAACATTTTAAGATGAATCACACCAAGTTTGGAGATGATCGGATAAACTCTGTAGGAGGAGTTCGTTAAAATAAGACCCCTATGAAATGGCCCAAAAAATGGCAACACGTTCCAAAGTAAATCAAAATGGCGGACTTCCTGTTCGGTTTAGCATATGGTTCAAAAAGAGTTTTTTGTACCTTGAGGGCTGTTACATATGTCTTCAAATGTTGGTAACTCTAGGTGAAATGTACAGCCGGGAATGCTTCATTAAATAAGAATTTTGAAACACAAAATTTGATGCCTCGCCTCTGGCGGACTTCCTGTTAGGTTTAGCATATGGTTCAAAAAGAGTTTTTTGTAGATCATAGTCTGTTACATATGTGTACCAATTTTCGTGGCTCTCAATTAAACGTACCACGGCAATGCTTTGTTAAGTAAGAATTTTGAAACTGTAAATTTGATGCCCCGCCACCGTCATATAGTATGTCAAAAACTTTAGATTTTTTACCATGATGTTGTCCCAGGTGTTGAGATGGTACAGCCCAAGTTTGAAGTCAATCGGGTTAACCGTGTAGGAGAAGCGGGCAAAAGTATGACCCCTGTAAATGTGCAAAAATGGGCCAAAATTGGACATTCAAATACTCATACCTCACTTCCTGTCTATTTTAGGGTACACATATCAAAGAGGTTTTTGTTCATCTGGATGTGCTACAGGTGCCACACAATTTTCGTAGCCATAGGACAATCGTAGCGGGACAGGGATCCGTTAAACCTATGTAGGTGGCGCTACAGAGCCATTTTTCATGTATCATGTATGGCGACTTTAAAATATCAAATTTTTCGCCAGGCCCGATCTCCGTGTAAAGTTTGGTGAGTTTTCGTTCATGTTTAGTGCCTCAAAAATGTGGTTGTTTGCGGAAAAGAATAATAACAAAGAAAAAGAAGAAGAAGAATAATAATAAGAATTCCTTCAGGAACAATAGGGACCTCGCAGCGGTCGCTGCTCGGGCCCTAACTAGAGCTGCGAGCAGCTATAAAGGGCCCTCGCAACCCGGGCCACGTTGGGGTACTTGCACGTCGGGGTACTGGCACGTTGGGGTACTGTAAAATAGGACAAGGACCATCTAAAATGTTTTTGACAAGCCTTGTGTGTGCAAAGTTTAATCAAAACGCAAAATATGGTGCGCAATTCCCAAAATAAATGCAAAATGGCGGACTTCCTTTTAGGTTTAGCATACGGCTACAGAATACTTTTTGTAGGTCTTAAGCTAATAGGTATGCCTCCCAGTTTTCACAAATCTAGGTCAAGTCATCTTTAGTTGTGTATCGCTTGAATCATACAATTGGAAATGCTCCATAAAAATGCATAGAGGGCGCTATTGAGCACAACGTTGGGTTACTTGCACGTCAGGGTACTGGCACGTTGGGGTACTGTTACATGGAACAAGGACCATTTAAAATGTTAGTTTTTTCCATGCCTTTTCTGTGCAAAGTTTAATGAAAAAGGCCAAAAATGATGTATATTTCCCAAAATAAAATCAAAATAGCGGACTTCCTCTTTGGTTTGGCAAATGGCTACATAATACTTTTTTGTAGGTCTAGCATAATCATACAATCGGAAATGCTTCATAAAAATGTCTAGAGGGCGCTATTTATTGCAAATTGCACAATAAATCTCTGAAAATTCATGTTCATGACAAGTCTGATGTGTTTGCAAAGTTTCATGAGTTTTCATGTGTATAAAAAAAAAAAAAGCAGCACTTGACAAACAATGCATTGCTATGGCAACAGCGTGTTACAAAATAAAAAACTTTCGATTACTTTGCATCTTAAACATCTTAAGATGAAACACACCAAGTTTGAAGACCGTCGGATAAATTTTGTAGGAGGGGTTCGTTAAAATATGACCCCTGAAAAAGGCCACAAAAAATGGCAACAAATCCCATCATAAATCAAAATGGCAGACTTCCTGTTTTGTTTAGCACATGGTTCCAAGAGACTTTTTTTGTACATCACGGGCTCTTATGTATGCCTGCAAATTATCATAGCGCTAGGTGAAACGTACAACCGGGAATGCTTCGTTAAAGAGGAGTTTTTTAGCTCAAAATGTGATGCCCGGCCCCTGGGGGACTTCCTGTTGGGTTTAGCACATGGCACCAAGAGACTTTTTTGTACATCCTGGGCTGTTACATATGTCTACAATTTTTCGTCGCTCTAGCTGCTTCGTACAACTGGGAATGCTTCATTAAGAAGGATTTTTTTTCCTTTGCAAAAAGTGCATGCCACGACAACAGCGTGTGACGAAATAAAAAACTTTCAATAACTTTTCATTTTCAACATCTTAAGATGAATCACACCAAGTTTGAAGATGATCGGATAAACTCTGTAGGAGGAGTTTGTTAAAATATGACCCCTATGAAATGGCCAAAAAAAATGGCAACACATTCCAAAGTAAATCAAAATAGCGGACGTCATGTTAGGTTTAGCATATGGTTCAAAAAGAGTTTTTTGTACCTCGAGGGCTGTTATACACCTCTACAAATGTTGGTAACTCTATGTGAAACGTACAGCCGGGTATGCTTTGTTAAAGAGGAGTTTTTTAGCTCAAAATGTGATGCCCGGCCCCTGGGGGACTTCCTGTTGGGTTTAGCACAGGGCACCAAGAGACTTTTTTGTACATCTTGGGCTGTTACATATGTCTACAAATTTTCATAGCTCTAGCTGCTTCGTACAAATGGGAATGCTTCTTGAAGGATATATTTTTTTCCTTTAAAAACAGTGCATGCCATGACAACAGCGTGCGACGAAATACAAAGCTTTCAATAACTTTTCATCTTCAACATCTTAAGATGAATCACACCAAGTTTGAAGATGATCGGATAAACACTGTAGGAGGAGTTCGTTAAAATAAGACCCCAATGAAATGGCCAAAAAAATGGCAACACGTTCCAAAATAAATCAAAATGGTGGACTTCCTGTTAGGTTTAGCATATGGTTCAAAAAGAGTTTTTTGTAGGTCATAGCCTGTTACATATGTGTACCAATTTTTGTAGCTCTAGATTAAACGTACAACCGGCAATGCTTCGTGAAGTAAGAATTTTTAAACTCTAAATTTGATGCGCCGCCGCCGTCATATAGTATATCAAAAACTTTTCATTTTTCACAATGATGTTGTCCCAGGTGTTGAGATGGTACATCCCAAGTTTGAAGTCAATCGGGTTAACCGTGTAGGAGAAGCGGGCAAAAGTATGACCCCTGTAAATGTGCAAAAATTGGCAAAAATTGGACATTTAAATACTCATACCTCACTTTCTGTCTATTTTAGGGTACACACTTCAAAGAGGTTTTTGTTCATTGGGATGTGCTACAGGTGCCACACAATTTTCATAGCCGTCGGACAATCGTAGCGGGACAGGGATCCGTTTAACCTATGTAGGGGGCGCTAAGGAACCATTTTTCTGTTATCATGTATGGCGACTTTAAAATATCAAATTTTTCGCCAGGCCTGATGTGCGTGTAAAGTTTGGTGAGTTTTTGGTCACGTTTAGTGTCTCAAAAATGCGATTGTTTGCGGAGAAGAATAATAATAAGAACTAGAGCTGCGAGCAGCTATAAAGGGCCCTCGCAACCCGGGCCACGTTGGGGTACTTGCACGTCGGGGTACTGGCACGTTGGGGTACTGTAAAATAGGACAAGGACCATCTAAAATGTTTTTGACAAGCCTTGTGTGTGCAAAGTTTAATCAAAACGCAAAATATGGTGCGCAATTCCCAAAATAAATTCAAAATGGCGGACTTCCTTTTAGGTTTAGCATACGGCTACAGAATACTTTTTGTAGGTCTTAAGCTAATAGGTATGCCTCCCAGTTTTCACAAATCTAGGTCAAGTCATCTTTAGTTGTGTATCGCTTGAATCATACAATTGGAAATGCTCCATAAAAATGCATAGAGGGCGCTATTGAGCACAACGTTGGGTTACTTGCACGTCAGGGTACTGGCACGTTGGGGTACTGTTACATGGAACAAGGACCATTTAAAATGTTAGTTTTTTCCATGCCTTGTCTGTGCAAAGTTTAATGAAGAAGGCCAAAAATTATGTATAATTCCCAAAATAAAATCAAAATAGCGGACTTCCTCTTTGGTTTGGCAAATGGCTACATAATACTTTTTTGTAGGTCTAGCATAATCATACAATCGGAAATGCTTCATAAAAATGTCTAGAGGGCGCTATTTATTGCAAATTGCACAATAAATCTCTGAAAATTCATGTTCATGACAAGTCTGATGTGTTTGCAAAGTTTCATGAGTTTTCATGTGTATAAAAAAAAAAAAAAGCAGCACTTGACAACTGTTACATGGAACAAGGACCATTTAAAATGTTAGTTTTTTCCATGCCTTGTCTGTGCAAAGTTGAATGAAAAAGGCCAAAAATGATGTATAATTCCCCAAATAAAATCAAAATAGCGGACTTCCTCTTTGGTTTGGCAAATGGCTACATAATACTTTTTTGTAGGTCTAGCATAATCATACAATCGGAAATGCTTCATAAAAATGTCTAGAGGGCGCTATTTATTGCAAATTGCACAATAAATCTCTGAAAATTCATGTTCATGACAAGTCTGATGTGTTTGCAAAGTTCCATGAGTTTTCATGTGTATAAAAAAAAAAAAGCAGCACTTGACAAACAATGCATTGCTATGGCAACAGCGTGTTACAAAATAAAAAACTTTAGATTACTTTGCATCTTAAACATCTTAAGATGAAACACACCAAGTTTGAAGACAGTCGGATAAATTTTGTAGGAGGGGTTCGTTAAAATATGACCCCTGAAAGTTTTTCCTTGCCCGGTTGGAGGGTTAGATCAGGGGATGTCGCAACTTGTTTGTGGTTAAGTGCTGCAGAAGTAAATGTGTCTTAACAACCTCATGATTGAATGTGTTTTCAATTCTCTAGGATGTGATTGGATTGTATCAATTAAATGTTCTTATAACTGATTCAGTGAGTAGTAAAAATAGTGTGTCAAGTATAATGACATGAAATATAAGGAATACAAAAAACAAAACAAGAACCCTCTAAATTACACATTTTGTTCCAGGCTTTATGTGCGTGCATAGTTTGAGTATACACCTAGGTTTAGGCCAGGAGTGTTCAAACCTTTTGCAAAGAGGGCCGGGTATGGTAAGGTGAAAATGTGTGGGGCCTAATCAACCATTTAGTTTAGCCTGACATATTTTTTTTACATGCATATGTAAATATATATATGTGGACAAATGTGTACATATGTCTACAAATTTTTGTAGCTCGAGCTGCTTCGTCCAACTGGGAACGCTGCATTAAGAAGGATTTTTTTTTCCTTTGCCAACAGTGCATGCCACGACAACAGCGTGCGACGAAATAAAAAGCTTTCAATAACTTTTCATCGTCAACATCTTAAGATGAATCACACCAAGTTTGAAGATGATCGGATAAACTCTGTAGGAGGAGTTCGTTAAAATAAGACCCCTATGAAATGGCCAAAAAAATGGCAACATGTTCCAAAGTAAATCAAAATGGCAGACTTCCTGTTAGGTTTAGCATATGGTTCAAAAAGAGTTTTTTGTACCTCGAGGGCTGTTACATATGTCTTCAAATTTTGGTCACTCTAGGTGAAACGTACAGCCGGAAATGCTTCATTAAGTAAAAATTTTGAAATGCAAAATTTGATGCCCTGCCTCTGGCGGACTTCCTGTTAGGTTTAGCATATGGCACCAACAGGCTTTTTTGTAGATCATAGTCTGTTACATATGTGTACCAATTTTCGTAGCTCTAGATTAAACGTATAACCGGCAATACTTCAGATGAAACATGCCAAAGAATGAAGACAATCTGATAAGTTTTGTAGAAAATATGAGGCCTATAAAAGGCCCCCAAAAAATGGCTACAAATAGCAAAGTAAATCAAAATGCCGGACTTCCTGTTTGGCTTAGCATATGGTTCTAAAAGACTTTTTTGTACATCGTGGGCTCTTATGTATGCCTCCAAATTATCATAGCGCTAGGTGAAAGGTACAACCGGGAATGCTTCGTTAAAGAGGAGTTTTTTAGCTCAAAAAGTGATGCCCGGCCCTTGCGGGACTTCCTGTTGGGTTTAGCACAAAGCAGCAAGAGACTTTTTTGTACATCGTGGGCTGTTACATATGTCTACAAATTTTCGTAGCTCTAGCTGCTTCGTACAACTGAGAATTCTTCATTAAGAAGAATTTTTTGCCTTTGCAAACAAGTGCATGCCACGACAACAGCGTGCAGCGAAATAAAAAGCTTTCAATAACTTTTCATCTTCAACATTTTAAGATGAATCACACCAAGTTTGAAGATGATCGGATAAACTCTGTAAGAGGAGTTCGTTAAAATAGGACCCCTATGAAATGGCCAAAAAAATGGGAACACGTTCCAAAGTAAATCAAAATGGTGGACTTTCTGTTAGGTTTAGCATATGGTTCAAAAAGAGTTTTTTGTACCTTGAGGGCTGTTACATATGTCTTTAAATTTTGGTAACTCTAGGTGAAACCTACAGCCGGGAGTGCTTCATTAAGTAAGAATTTTGAAACTCAAAATTTGATGCCCCGCCTCTGGCGGACTTCCTGTTGGGTTTAGCATATGGCACCAACAGACTTTTTTGTAGGTCATAGTCTGTTACATATGTGTACCAATTTTCGTAGCTCTAGGTTAAACATACAACCGGCAATACTACGTTTAGTAAGAGTTTTGAAACTCTAAATTTGATGCCCCACCGCCGTCATATAGTATGTCGAAAACTTTAGATTTTTTACCATGGTGTTGTCCCAGGTCTTGAGATGGTACATCCCAAGTTTGAAGTCAATTGGATTAACCGTGTGGGAGAAGCAGGCAAAAGTATGACCCCTGTAAATGTGCAAAAATTGGCCAAAATTGGACATTTAAATACTCATATCTCACTTCCTGTCTATTTTAGGGTACACACATCAAAGAGGTTTTTGTTCATCTGGATGTGCTACAGGTGCCACACAATTTTCATAGCCGTCGGACAATCGTAGCGGGCCAGGGATCTGTTTAACCTATGTAGGTGGCGCTATGGAGCCATTTTTCTGTTATCACCTATGGCGACTTTAAAATATCAAATTTTTCGCCAGGCCTGACGTGTGTGTAAAGTTTGGTGAGTTTTCGTTCACGTTTAGTGTCTCAAAAATGTGATTGTTTGCGGAAAAGAATAATAACAAAAAATAAAAAGAAGAATAAAGGGCCCTCGCAACCCGGGCCACGTTGGGGTATATGCAAGTCGGGGGACTTGCACGTTGGGGTACTGTTAAATAGACAAGGACCATGGAAAATAGAAATGCATTTGCCGTGCCTTGTGTGTAAAAAGGTGCAGTAAAAGGCCAAAAATGATGCACAATTCCCAAAATAAATTCAAAAGTGTGGACTTTCTGATGTGTGTGCAAAGTTTCATGAAAAGTCGCTCGTTTGATATTCAAAACCAGCATCTGTTTATTTGAAAACATTGCATGGCACAGAGATGGTGTGTGATCAAATAAAAAGCTTTTTGATGACTCTTAATGTGGTGTCGCTGTGCAACACATATGTATTCATGACATAGTGAAGTATTGTGACAGTTTTGTAGGGTCCAGCAAACAGTAAATGTGTGACAGTTATTCAAGAAAAAATGTAGCTTTGAAGCAGGCTAACCAATGACATCATCTAAAGGGGAAAAAAGCACATGAGCAAGCATAGGTATAAGTAGAGGAGAAAAAGAGATGAAAGAAGTGCGAGAGATGGAACAGGAGAGGAATGCAGCTGTTTATGTATAGCTGTTGTAACAGGACAGATTAAATAACACTTTAACCTGGGGTTAACAGCGCCCTAGGACAGATAAACTCTTTAGTGTAAAAGTTTTCTGGGACAGATGAATCCCTTGGGGTCAAAGAGTTTGGGTTAGCACATAGTCTGTCTTAGGATAATGTAACCTCCATGGATGAATTAGTCCTAGGACGCTTTGACCTGCGGGCTAAAACTTCAGGGGGGTTAACCTGTCCTGTTATATTGTGATCATCGTCTTCGTGCATGTCCTCAGTGGCTTCTTCTGTCTGTGTGGCAGCATTTGATACATCTGTAGAACAAAAAAGAATGAAGAATCATGTTAGATCTGTGAAGTTTGGTTGTCTTAGGTGTAGTTTACAGAACAGTCGTGTGCATATTTTTAGCATGGTAGTGTCTTAATACAAATGCATATTATGTAATGCACTGTATATGGATATTACAGACGTAATATTTGACGGTGATCTTATATTCATAGTTTTTGCCCGTTAATAAATAATATAGCTAGTAAGTAATAAGACACGCAAAAATGGTATAGTTGAATCCTCTGGGTCAAAAAGCAATGTTTTAGGATTGTGTGATGAAATGATGAATAAAAGTAAGGATACGACAGGTACATAAATGGTTATATATACACACGGACATATATATTTATACAGTATAACAGTGCCGCATGTATTGGTTTTAAGGAAAGAGTTGAAAAGCAGTGTTCAGAAAAAAAGCATAAGACGCACAAAGTACCATTTCACTACATGTAATAAGTTGTCAAGTAGACATGTGAATTAAGTGGTTAAGATAGTGGCTACTGTGCAAGTAAGCTTCAATTGTCTCTAAAAGGTTAGCATATGTGTTCTACATGATATCAATGGCTAGACGTGCTCGTGGAGAAACATTACAAACAGAAAAACACACTAAAGGTGCCTTTAACAAACCTGTTAATAAATGAGAACTTAATACATATATGTATGGCATACTGTATATGATTGAGAAAGTTGTCCTGTTTAGTTTATGTATTGTATACTTACGGAAAAAAGGTGGCAATCTTTGCGTATGGAGTTGATTAGAGGGTCTTTATCAAAAGAGAATTTGCTTGTTGATTTGTTCATGTTCTGTAGAAAAGCAAAGGAGTAGAAATAAATACAGTATCATACTTCATAAACATACAAGAAATTTGTAGCTGTATTAACCATTGTTGGTATTTGAAGTGATAATTTAGGAATAGAAGTGTAGTGATTGCAGAATTTATAGAGTGCTTACCTTGTATGACTTTGTAGATGGAAATGTCTTTTGTTGAAAGAGCTCTTTGTTGTCTACTATATATGCAAGGACAAGCATAAGTAGGTGTGGTTATGAAGTACTTGACCATTGAAATAAAGCAGTGGTATCAAATGTATGGACCGTGGTTTGGCTCAGGCCTGCAAAGGGGTTTAATGTGGCACAAGAGATAATCTTGTAAGGTACAAAAAATAATAATAATATAATAGGTATGCCTCTGAGTTTTCACAAATCTAGGTCAAGTCAAGTCATCTTTAGTTATTTCGCGCTTGAATCATCCAATCGGAAATGCTCCATAAAAAATGTATAGAGGGTGCGATTTATTGCAAATTGCACAAGAAATCTCTAAAAATTCATGTTAATGACAAGTCTGATGTGTGTGCAAAGTTTCACGAGTTTTCACACATGTATAGATAAAAAAAAACAAAGCAGCACTTTACTTGGCAACCAATGCATCGCTATAGCAGCAGCGTGCGACAAAATAAAAAACTTTCGATAAATTTGCATCTTAAACATCTTAAGATGAAACACACCAAGTTTGAACACGGTCGGATGAATTTTGTAGGAGGAGTTAAAATATGACCCCTAAAAAAGGCCACAAAAAAAAGTCTACAAATCCCATCATAAATCAAAATGGCGGACTTCCTGTTTGGTTTAGCACATGGTTCCAAGAGACTTTTTTGTACATCGTGGGCTCTTATGTATGCCTCTAAATTATCATAGCGCTAGGTGAAACGTACAACCGGGAATGCTTCGTTAAAGAGGAGTTTTTTAGCTCAAAATGTGATGCCCGGCCCCTACGGGACTTCCTGTTGGGTTTAGCACATGGCACCAAGAGACTTTTTTGTACATCGTGGGCTGTTACATTTGTCTCCAAATTTTCGTAGCTCTAGCTGCTTCGTACAACTGGGAATGCTTCATTAAGAAGTAATTTTTTCCTTTGCAAACTGTGCATGCCACGGCAACAGCGTGCGACAAAATAAAAAGCTTTCAATAACTTTTCATCTTCAACATCTTAAGATGAATCACACCAAGTTTGGAGATGATCGGATAAACTCTGTAGGAGGAGTTCGTTAAAATAAGACCCCTATGAAATGGCCCAAAAAATGGCAACACGTTCCAAAGTAAATCAAAATGGCGGACTTCCTGTTCGGTTTAGCATATGGTTCAAAAAGAGTTTTTTGTACCTTGAGGGCTGTTACATATGTCTTCAAATATTGGTAACTCTAGGTGAAATGTACAGCCGGGAATGCTTCATTAAGTTAGAATTTTGAAACACAAAATTTGATGCCTCGCCTCTGGCGGACTTCCTGTTAGGTTTAGCATATGGCACCAACAGGCTTTTTTGTAGATCATAGTCTGTTACATATGTGTACCAATTTTCGTAGCTCTAGATTAAACGTACCACCGGCAATGCTTCGTTAAGTAAGAATTTTGAAACTGTAAATTTGATGCCCCGCCACCGTCATATAGTATGTCAAAAACTTTAGATTTTTTACCGTGATGTTGTCCCAGGTGTTGAGATGGTACAGCCCAAGTTTGAAGTCAATCGGGTTAACCGTGTAGGAGAAGCGGGCAAAAGTATGACCCCTGTAAATGTGCAAAAATGGGCCAAAATTGGACATTCAAATACTCATACCTCACTTCGTGTCTATTTTAGGGTACACATATCAAAGAGGTTTTTGTTCATCTGGATGTGCTACAGGTGCCACACAATTTTCGTAGCCATAGGACAATCGTAGCGGGACAGGGATCCGTTAAACCTATGTAGGTGGCGCTACAGAGCCATTTTTCTGTTATCATGTATGGCGACTTTAAAATATCAAATTTTTCGCCAGACCCGATCTGCGTGTAAAGTTTGGTGAGTTTTCGTTCATGTTTAGTGCCTCAAAAATGTGGTTGTTTGCGGAAAAGAATAATAACAAAGAAGAAGAAGAATAATAATAACTAGAGCTGCGAGCAGCTATAAAGGGCCCTCGCAACCCGGGCCACGTTGGGGTATTTGCACGTCGGGGTACTGGCATGTTGGGGTACTGTCAAATAGGAAACCATCTAAATTGTAAACGTTTTTGCCATGCTTTGTGTTTTTAAAGTTTCATGGAAAGGCCAAAAACGATGCACAATTAACAAAATAAAATCAAAATGGATTGGCACATGGCTATATAGAATACTTTTTGAATATATTCGGCATGCCTGCCAATATTCACACATCTAGCTGAATCATATAATCGGAAATACTTCATAAAAATGTCTAGAGGGCGCTATTGAGCCATTTATTACAAATTGCACAACAAATCTCTAAATAAAATATTCATGTTCCAGACAGGTCTGGTGTGTGTGCAAAGTTTTGTTGAGTTTTCACCCATATTTAGACTCTCAAAAAAGCATTTTTCTTCACAAACAATGCATGGCTACAGCAAAGGAGTGTGACAAAATAAAAAAATTCAATAACTTTTCATCTTAAATATCTTAAGATGAAACACGCCAAAGAATGAAGACGATCTGATAAGTTCTGTTGAAAATATGACCCCTATAAAAGGCCCCAAAAAATGGCTACAAATACCAAAGTAAATCAAAATGGCAGACTTCCTTTTTGATTCAGCATATGGCTTTAGAAACCTTTTTGTAAGTCTTAGGCTGATAGGTATCCCAATTTTTACAAATCTAGCTGAATCATAAAACACAAAACATTTGCAAAAGCTTCATAAAAATGTCTAGAGGGCGCTATTGAACCATTTATTGCAAATTGAATAAGAAATCTATAAAATATTCATGCTGATGACAAGCCTGATGTGTGTGTAAAGTTTCATGAGTTTTTGCACATGTTTAGACCAAAACAAAAAAGCAGCATTTTACTTGGCAAACAATGCATCGCCATGACAACGGTGTGCGACAAAATAAATAACTTTCGATAACTTTGCATCTTAAACATCTTAAGATGAAGCACACCAAGTTTAAAGACAGTCGGATAAATTTTGTAGGAGGAGTTCGTTAAAATATGACCCCTAAAAAAGGCCACAAAAAATGGCTACAAATCCCAAAGTAAATCAAAATGGTGGACTTCCTGATTGGTTTAGCATATGGCTCCAAGAGACTTTTTTTGTACATCCTGAGCTCTTATGTTTGCCTGCAAATTATCATAGCTTTAGGTGAAACGTACAACCGGGAATGCTTTGTCTGTTTAATCAAAACGCAAAATATGGTGTGCAATTCGATGCATTGCTATGTCAACAGCGTGTGACAAAATAAAAAACTTTCGATTACTTTGCATCTTAAACATCTTAAGATGAAACATACCAAGTTTGAAGACAGTCGGATAAATTTTGTAGGAGGGGTTCGTTAAAATATGACCCCTGAAAAAGGCCACAAAAAATGGCAACAAATCCCATCATAAATCAAAATGGCGGACTTCCTGTTTGGTTTAGCACATGGTTCCAAGAGACTTTTTTGTACATCGTGGGCTCTTATGTATGCCTCTAAATTATCATAGCGCTAGGTGAAACGTACAACCGAGAATGCTTCGTTAAAGAGGAGTTTTTTAGCTCAAAATGTGATGACCGGCCCCTACGGGACTTCCTGTTGGGTTTAGCACATGGCACCAAGAGACTTTTTTTGTACATCCTGGGCTGTTACATATGTCTACAATTTTTCGTCGCTCTAGCTGCTTCGTACAACTGGGAATGCTTCATTAAGAAGGATTTTTTTCCTTTGCAAAAAGTGCATGCCACGACAACAGCGTGTGACGAAATAAAAAACTTTCAATAACTTTTCATTTTCAACATCTTAAGATGAATCACACCAAGTTTGAAGATGATCGGATAAACTCTGTAGGAGGAGTTTGTTAAAATATGACCCCTATGAAATGGGCAAAAAAAATGGCAACACATTCCAAAGTAAATCAAAATGGCGGACGTCCTGTTAGGTTTAGCATATGGTTCAAAAAGAGTTTTTTGTACCTCGAGGGCTGTTATATACCTCTACAAATTTTGGTAACTCTAGGTGAAACGTACAGCCGGGTATGCTTTGTTAAAGAGGAGTTTTTTTAGCTCAAAATGTGATGCCCGGCCCCTGGGGGACTTCCTGTTGTGTTTAGCACAGGGCACCAAGAGACTTTTTTGTACATCTTGGGCTGTTACATATGTCTAAAAATTTTCGTAGCTCTAGCTGCTTCGTACAACTGGCAATGCTTCTTTAAGGATATTTTTTTTCCTTTGCAAACCGTGTATGCCATGACAACAGCGTCCGACGAAATACAAAGCTTTCAATAACTTTTCATCTTCAACATCTTAAGATGAATCACACCAAGTTTGAAGATGATCGGATAAACACTGTAGGAGGAGTTCGTTAAAATAAGGCCCCAATGAAATGGCCAAAAAAATGGCAACACGTTCCAAAATAAATCAAAATGGTGGACTTCCTGTTAGGTTTAGCATATGGTTCAAAAAGAGTTTTTTGTAGGTCATAGTCTGTTACATATGTGTACCAATTTTCGTAGCTCTAGATTAAACGTACAACCGGCAATGCCTCGTGAAGTAAGAATTTTTAAACTCTAAATTTGATGCGCCGCCGCCGTCATATATTATATCAAAAACTTTTCATTTTTCACAATGATGTTGTCCCAGGTGTTGAGATGGTCCATCCTAAGTTTGAAGTCAATCGGGTTAACCGTGTAGGAGAAGCGGGCAAAAGTATGACCCCTGTAAATGTGCAAAAATTGGCAAAAATTGGACATTTAAATACTCATACCTCACTTTCTGTCTATTTTAGGGTACACACTTCAAAGAGGTTTTTGTTCATTGGGATGTGCTACAGGTGCCACACAATTTTCATAGCCGTCGGACAATCGTAGCGGGACAGGGATCCGTTTAACCTATGTAGGGGGCGCTAAGGAGCCATTTTTCTGTTATCATGTATGGCGACTTTAAAATATCAAATTTTTCGCCAGGCCTGATGTGCGTGTAAAGTTTGGTGAGTTTTCGGTCACGTTTAGTGTCTCAAAAATGTGATCGTTTGCGGAGAAGAATAATAATAAGAACTAGAGCTGCGAGCAGCTATAAAGGGCCCTCGCAACCCGTGCCACGTTGGGGTATTTGCACGTCGGGGTACTCGCACGTTAGGGTACTGTTTCATAAGAAACCGTCTAAATTGTAAATGTTTTGCCATGCTTTTTGTGTTTGTTCACATTGCTATGGAATGCTTTATCGAGGTATTCGGCTGATAGGTATGCCTCCCAATATTCACACATCTAGCTGAATCATATAAAAAAAAAAATTCTTTGCAAACAATGCATCGCTACAGCAAAGGCGTGCCACGTTGGGGTACTTGCACGTCGGGGTACTGGCACGTTGGGGTACTGTCAAATAGGACAAGGACCATCTAAAATGTTTTTGACAAGCCTTGTGTGTGCAAAGTTTAATCAAAACGCAAAATATGGTGCGCAATTCCCAAAATAAATTCAAAATGGCGGACTTCCTTTTAGGTTTAGCATACGGCTACAGAATACTTTTTGTAGGTCTTAAGCTAATAGGTATGCCTCCCAGTTTTCACAAATCTAGGTCAAGTCATCTTTAGTTGTGTATCGCTTGAATCATACAATTGGAAATGCTCCATAAAAATGCATAGAGGGCGCTATTGAGCACAACGTTGCGTTACTTGCACGTCAGGGTACTGGCACGTTGGGGTACTGTTACATGGAACAAGGACCATTTAAAATGTTAGTTTTTTCCATGCCTTGTCTGTGCAAAGTTTAATGAAGAAGGCCGAAAATTATGTATAATTCCCAAAATAAAATCAAAATAGCGGACTTCCTCTTTGGTTTGGCAAATGGCTACATAATACTTTTTTGTAGGTCTAGCATAATCATACAATCGGAAATGCTTCATAAAAATGTCTAGAGGGCGCTATTTATTGCAAATTGCACAATAAATCTCTGAAAATTCATGTTCATGACAAGTCTGATGTGTTTGCAAAGTTTCATGAGTTTTCATGTGTATAAAAAAAAAAAAAAGCAGCACTTGACAACTGTTACATGGAACAAGGACCATTTAAAATGTTAGTTTTTTCCATGCCTTTTCTGTGCAAAGTTGAATGAAAAAGGCCAAAAATGATGTATAATTCCCAAAATAAAATCAAAATAGCGGACTTCCTCTTTGGTTTGGCAAATGGCTACATAATACTTTTTTGTAGGTCTAGCATAATCATACAATCGGAAATGCTTCATAAAAATGTCTAGAGGGCGCTATTTATTGCAAATTGCACAATAAATCTCTGAAAATTCATGTTCATGACAAGTCTGATGTGTTTGCAAAGTTTCATGAGTTTTCATGTGTATAAAAAAAAAAAAAAGCAGCACTTGACAAACAATGCATTGCTATGGCAACAGCGTGTTACAAAATAAAAAACTTTCGATTACTTTGCATCTTAAACATCTTAAGATGAAACACACCAAGTTTGAAGACAGTCGGATAAATTTTGTAGGAGGGGTTCGTTAAAATATGACCCCTGAAAGTTTTTCCTTGCCCGGTTGGAGGGTTAGATCAGGGGATGTCGCAACTTGTTTGTGGTTACGTGCTACAGAAGTAAATGTGTCTTAACAACCTCATGATTGAATGTGTTTTCAATTCTCTAGGATGTGATTGGATTGTATCAATTAAATGTTCTTATAACTGATTCAGTGAGTAGTAAAAATAGTGTGTCAAGTATAATGACATGAAATATAAGGAATACAAAAAACAAAACAAGAACCCTCTAAATTACACATTTTGTTCCAGGCTTTATGTGCGTGCATAGTTTGAGTATACACCTAGGTTTAGGCCAGGAGTGTTCAAACCTTTTGCAAAGAGGGCCGGGTATGGTAAGGTGAAAATGTGTGGGGCCTAATCAACCATTTAGTTTAGCCTGACATAATTTTTTTACATGCATATGTAAATATATATATGTGGACAAATGTGTACATATGTCTACAAATTTTTGTAGCTCGAGCTGCTTCGTCCAACTGGGAACGCTGCATTAAGAAGGATTTTTTTTTCCTTTGCCAACAGTGCATGCCATGACAACAGCGTGCGACGAAATAAAAAGCTTTCAATAACTTTTCATCGTCAACATCTTAAGATGAATCACACCAAGTTTGAAGATGATCGGATAAACTCTGTAGGAGGAGTTCGTTAAAATAAGACCCCTATGAAATGGCCAAAAAAATGGCAACATGTTCCAAAGTAAATCAAAATGGCAGACTTCCTGTTAGGTTTAGCATATGGTTCAAAAAGAGTTTTTTGTACCTCGAGGGCTGTTACATATGTCTTCAAATTTTGGTCACTCTAGGTGAAACGTACAGCCGGAAATGCTTCATTAAGTAAAAATTTTGAAATGCAAAATTTGATGCCCTGCCTCTGGCGGACTTCCTGTTAGGTTTAGCATATGGCACCAACAGGCTTTTTTGTAGATCATAGTCTGTTACATATGTGTACCAATTTTCGTAGCTCTAGATTAAACGTATAACCGGCAATACCGCCAAAGAATGAAGACAATCTGATAAGTTTTGTAGAAAATATGAGGCCTATAAAAGGCCCCCAAAAAATGGCTACAAATAGCAAAGTAAATCAAAATGCCGGACTTCCTGTTTGGCTTAGCATATGGTTCTAAAAGACTTTTTTGTACATCGTGGGCTCTTATGTATGCCTCCAAATTATCATAGCGCTAGGTGAAAGGTACAACCGGGAATGCTTCGTTAAAGAGGAGTTTTTTAGCTCAAAAAGTGATGCCCGGCCCTTGCGGGACTTCCTGTTGGGTTTAGCACAAAGCAGCAAGAGACTTTTTTGTACATCGTGGGCTGTTACATATGTCTACAAATTTTCGTAGCTCTAGCTGCTTCGTACAACTGAGAATTCTTCATTAAGAAGAATTTTTTTCCTTTGCAAACAAGTGCATGCCACGACAACAGCGTGCAGTGAAATAAAAAGCTTTCAATAACTTTTCATCTTCAACATCTTAAGATGAATCACACCAAGTTTGAAGATGATCGGATAAACTCTGTAAGAGGAGTTCGTTAAAATAGGACCCCTATGAAATGGCCAAAAAAATGGGAACACGTTCCAAAGTAAATCAAAATGGTGGACTTTCTGTTAGGTTTAGCATATGGTTCAAAAAGAGTTTTTTGTACCTTGAGGGCTGTTACATATGTCTTTAAATTTTGGTAACTCTAGGTGAAACGTACAGCCGGGAATGCTTCATTAAGTAAGAATTTTGAAACTCAAAATTTGATGCCCCGCCTCTGGCGGACTTCCTGTTGGGTTTAGCATATGGCACCAACAGACTTTTTTGTAGGTCATAGTCTGTTACATATGTGTACCAATTTTCGTAGCTCTAGGTTAAACATACAACCGGCAATACTACGTTTAGTAAGAGTTTTGAAACTCTAAATTTGATGCCCCACCGCCGTCATATAGTATGTCGAAAACTTTAGATTTTTTACCATGGTGTTGTCCCAGGTCTTGAGATGGTACATCCCAAGTTTGAAGTCAATTGGATTACCCGTGTAGGAGAAGCAGGCAAAAGTATGACCCCTGTAAATGTGCAAAAATTGGCCAAAATTGGACATTTAAATACTCATATCTCACTTCCTGTCTATTTTAGGGTACACACATCAAAGAGGTTTTTGTTCATCTGGATGTGCTACAGGTGCCACACAATTTTCATAGCCGTCGGACAATCGTAGCGGGCCAGGGATCTGTTTAACCTATGTAGGTGGCGCTATGGAGCCATTTTTCTGTTATCACCTATGGCGACTTTAAAATATCAAATTTTTCGCCAGGCCTGACGTGTGTGTAAAGTTTGGTGAGTTTTCGTTCACGTTTAGTGTCTCAAAAATGTGATTGTTTGCGGAAAAGAATAATAACAAATAAAAAGAAGAAGAACTAGAGCTGCGAGCAGCTATAAAGGGCCCTCGCAACCCGGGCCACGTTGGGGTATTTGCACGTCGGGGTACTGGCATGTTGGGGTACTGTCAAATAGGAAACCATCTAAATTGTAAACGTTTTTGCCATGCTTTGTGTTTTTAAAGTTTCATGGAAAGGCCAAAAACGATGCACAATTAACAAAATAAAATCAAAATGGATTGGCACATGGCTATATAGAATACTTTTTGAATATATTCGGCATGCCTGCCAATATTCACACATCTAGCTGAATCATATAATCGGAAAGACTTCATAAAAATGTCTAGAGGGCGCTATTGAGCCATTTATTACAAATAGCACAACAAATCTCTAAATAAAATATTCATGTTCTAGACAGGTCTGGTGCGTGTGCAAAGTTTTGTGAGTTTTCACCCATATTTAGACTCTCAAAAAAGCATTTTTCTTCACAAACAATGCATGGCTACAGCAAAGGCGTGTGACAAAATAAAAAAATTCAATAACTTTTCATCTTAAATATCTTAAGATGAAACACGCCAAAGAATGAAGACGATCTGATAAGTCTGTTGAAAATATGACCCCTATAAAAGGCCCCAAAAAATGGCTACAAATACCAAAGTAAATCAAAATGGCAGACTTCCTTTTTGATTCAGCATATGGCTTTAGAAACCTTTTTGTAAGTCTTAGGCTGATAGGTATCCCAATTTTTACAAATCTAGCTGAATCATAAAACACAAAACATTTGCAAAAGCTTCATAAAAATGTCTAGAGGGCGCTATTGAACCATTTATTGCAAATTGAATAAGAAATCTCTAAAATATTCATGCTGATGACAAGCCTGATGTGTGTGTAAAGTTTCATGAGTTTTTGCACATGTTTAGACCAAAAAAAAAAAGTAACATTTTACTTGGCAAACAATGCATCGCCATGACAACGGCGTGCGACAAAATAAATAACTTTCGATAACTTTGCATCTTAAACATCTTAAGATGAAGCACACCAAGTTTAAAGACAGTCGGATAAATTTTGTAGGAGGAGTTCGTTAAAATATGACCCCTAAAAAAGGCCACAAAAAATGGCTACAAATCCCAACGTAAATCAAAATGGTGGACTTCCTGATTGGTTTAGCATATTGCTCCAAGAGACTTTTTTTGTACATCCTGAGCTCTTATGTTTGCCTGCAAATTATCATAGCTTTAGGTGTTTAATCAAAACGCAAAATATGGTGTGCAATTCCCATGCATTGCTATGGCAACAGCGTGTGACAAAATAAAAAACTTTCGATTACTTTGCATCTTAAACATCTTAAGATGAAACATACCAAGTTTGAAGACAGTCGGATAAATTTTGTAGGAGGGGTTCGTTAAAATATGACCCCTGAAAAAGGCCACAAAAAATGGCAACAAATCCCATCATAAATCAAAATGGCGGACTTCCTGTTTGGTTTAGCCCATGGTTCCAAGAGACTTTTTTGTACATCGTGGGCTCTTATGTATGCCTGCAAATTATCATAGCGCTAGGTGAAACGTACAACCGGGAATGCTTAGTTAAAGAGGAGTTTTTTAGCTCAAAATGTGATGCCCGGCCCCTGGGGGACTTCCTGTTGCGTTTAGCACATGGCACCAAGAGACATTTTTGTAGATCCTGGGCTGTTACATATGTCTACAATTTTTCATAGCTCTAGCTGCTTCGTACAACTGGGAATGCTTCATTAAGAAGGATTTTTTTCCTTTGCAAAAAGTGCATGCCACGATAACAGCATGTGACGAAATAAAAAACTTTCAATAACTTTTCATTTTCAACATCTTAAGATGAATCACACCAAGTTTGAAGATGATCGGATAAACTCTGTAGGAGGAGTTTGTTAAAATATGACCCCTATGAAATGGCCAAAAAAAATGGCAACACATTCCAAAGTAAATCAAAATGGCGGACGTCCTGTTAGGTTTAGCATATGGTTCAAAAAGAGTTTTTTGTAAATCGAGGGCTGTTATATACCTCTACAAATTTTGGTAACTCTAGGTGAAACGTACAGCCGGGTATGCTTTGTTAAAGAGGAGTTTTTTTTAGCTCAAAATGTGATGCCCGGCCCCTGGGGGACTTCCTGTTGGGTTTAGCACAGGGCACCAGGAGACTTTTTTGTACATCTTGGGCTGTTACATATGTCTACAAATTTTCGTAGCTCTAGCTGCTTCGTACAACTGGCAATGCTTCTTTAAGGATATTTTTTTTCCTTTGCAAACAGTGCATGCCATGACAACAGCGTGCGACGAAATACAAAGCTTTCAATAACTTTTCATCTTCAACATCTTAAGATGAATCACACCAAGTTTGAAGATGATCGGATAAACACTGTAGGAGGAGTTCGTTAAAATAAGACTCCAATGAAATGGCCAAAAAAATGGCAACACGTTCCAAAATAAATCAAAATGGTGGACTTCCTGTTAGGTTTAGCATATGGTTCAAAAAGAGTTTTTTGTAGGTCATAGCCTGTTACATATGTGTACCAATTTTCGTAGCTCTAGATTAAACGTACAACCGGCAATGCCTCGTGAAGTAAGAATTTTTAAACTCT
Organism: Festucalex cinctus; assembly: GCF_051991245.1. Classification (NCBI taxonomy): domain Eukaryota; kingdom Metazoa; phylum Chordata; class Actinopteri; order Syngnathiformes; family Syngnathidae; genus Festucalex; species Festucalex cinctus. The sequence continues at coordinate 28,072,202 of NC_135420.1, read as the reverse complement.
AAATTTGATGCGCCGCCGCCGTCATATAGTATATCAAAAACTTTTCATTTTTCACAATGATGTTGTCCCAGGTGTTGAGATGGTACATCCCAAGTTTGAAGTCAATCGGGTTAACCGTGTAGGAGAAGCGGGCAAAAGTATGACCCCTGTAAATGTGCAAAAATTGGCAAAAATTGGACATTTAAATACTCATACCTCACTTTCTGTCTATTTTAGGGTACACACTTCAAAGAGGTTTTTGTTCATTGGGATGTGCTACAGGTGCCACACAATTTTCATAGCCGTCGGACAATCGTAGCGGGACAGGGATCCGTTTAACCTATGTAGGGGGCGCTAAGGAGCCATTTTTCTGTTATCATGTATGGCGACTTGAAAATATCAAATTTTTCGCCAGGCCTGATGTGCGTGTAAAGTTTGGTGAGTTTTCGGTCACGTTTAGTGTCTCAAAAATGCGATTGTTTGCGGAGAAGAATAATAATAAGAACTAGAGCTGCGAGCAGCTATAAAGGGCCCTCGCAACCCGGGCCACGTTGGGGTATATGCAAGTCGGGGGACTTGCACGTTGGGGTACTGTTAAATAGACAAGGACCATGGAAAATAGAAATGCATTTGCCGTGCCTTGTGTGTAAAAAGGTGCAGTAAAAGGCCAAAAATGATGCACAATTCCCAAAATAAATTCAAAAGTGTGGACTTTCTGATGTGTGTGCAAAGTTTCATGAAAAGTCGCTCGTTTGATATTCAAAACCAGCATCTGTTCATTTGAAAACATTGCATGGCACAGAGATGGTGTGTGATCAAATAAAAAGCTTTTTGATGACTCTTAATGTGGTGTCGCTGTGCAACACATATGTATTCATGACATAGTGAAGTATTGTGACAGTTTTGTAGGGTCCAGCAAACAGTAAATGTGTGACAGTTATTCAAGAAAAAATGTAGCTTTGAAGCAGGCTAACCAATGACATCATCTAAAGGGGAAAAAAGCACATGAGCAAGCATAGGTATAAGTAGAGGAGAAAAAGAGATGAAAGAAGTGCGAGAGATGGAACAGGAGAGGAATGCAGCTGTTTATGTATAGCTGTTGTAACAGGACAGATTAAATAACACTTTAACCTGGGGTTAACAGCGCCCTAGGACAGATAAACTCTTTAGTGTAAAAGTTTTCTGGGACAGATGAATCCCTTGGGGTCAAAGAGTTTGGGTTAGCACATAGTCTGTCTTAGGATAATGTAACCTCCATGGATGAATTAGTCCTAGGACGCTTTGACCTGCGGGCTAAAACTTCAGGGGGGTTAACCTGTCCTGTTATATTGTGATCATCGTCTTCGTGCATGTCCTCAGTGGCTTCTTCTGTCTGTGTGGCAGCATTTGATACATCTGTAGAACAAAAAAGAATGAAGAATCATGTTAGATCTGTGAAGTTTGGTTGTCTTAGGTGTAGTTTACAGAACAGTCGTGTGCATATTTTTAGCATGGTAGTGTCTTAATACAAATGCATATTATGTAATGCACTGTATATGGATATTACAGACGTAATATTTGACGGTGATCTTATATTCATAGTTTTTGCCCGTTAATAAATAATATAGCTAGTAAGTAATAAGACACGCAAAAATGGTATAGTTGAATCCTCTGGGTCAAAAAGCAATGTTTTAGGATTGTGTGATGAAATGATGAATAAAAGTAAGGATACGACAGGTACATAAATGGTTATGTAAGTGTAAAATTTGGCATGGTGTGTCCAGATACATGCAGGATAAGTATAAAATATTATGGTGTGTGATTGATTTTTTCTTAGTAAAAATTAGTATTGTAATGGTTAAGTCACAGTATGTCCAAAATTTTTTTTTAAAAAAATCTATGGTATAGAAACATCATAATCAGGGGCAAAGACATAAACATAATAATAGTAATTAATAATGATAAAATTTAAATACAATCTTTTCCATGAATATGTCAGTTATTTTGAGAAGATACAGAAAAAAAAGAACTTTGAAGTGTCTATCAGTGGATGAAAGAGGGCAAGATCACAGCATAGCTACATGATATCAGTCACATTTGAAAGTAATCAAGTGTAGTATGTATTCACATTATATACATTGAGAAATTGCGGCTCAATAATCAGTCAGTGTTTTAGTTAACAGTCCAATGTTACCTTCAAGATATTCCTAACAGAAAAAAAGGAACGTGCATTAACAAAAAAATGTAAAAATGTCCATTGTCAAACATGTCATTCATTATACACAATGTGTAGGATGGGGATGCTTGCTGTGTTAGTGTTTGTGTGTCTTCCATGTTACTCAATGGCTGTGTGTGTCAAAACGAGTTTATTTGAAAGAATATACAAATATATACACACGGACATATATATTTATACAGTATAACAGTACCGCATGTATTGGTTTTAAGGAAAGAGTTGAAAAGCAGTGTTCAGAAAAAAGCATAAGACGCACAAAGTACCATTTCACTACATGTAATAAGTTGTCAAGTAGACATGTGAATTAAGTGGTTAAGATAGTGGCTACTGTGCAAGTAAGCTTCAATTGTCTCTAAAAGGTTAGCATATGTGTTCTACATGATATCAATGGCTAGACGTGCTCGTGGAGAAACATTACAAACAGAAAAACACACTAAAGGTGCCTTTAACAAACCTGTTAATAAGTGAGAACTTAATACATATATGTATGGCATACTGTATATGATTGAGAAAGTTGTCCTGTTTAGTTTATGTATTGTATACTTACGGAAAAAAGTTGGCAATCTTTGCGTATGGAGATGATTAGAGGGTCTTTATCAAAAGAGAATTTGCTTGTTGATTTGTTCATGTTCTGTAGAAAAGCAAAGGAGTAGAAATAAATACAGTATCATACTTCATAAACATACAAGAAATTTGTAGCTGTATTAACCATTGTTGGTATTTGAAGTGATAATTTAGGAATAGAAGTGTAGTGATTGCAGAATTTATAGAGTGCTTACCTTGTATGACTTTGTAGATGGAAATGTCTTTTGTTGAAAGAGCTCTTTGTTGTCTACTATATATGCAAGGACAAGCATAAGTAGGTGTGGTTATGAAGTACTTGACCATTGAAATAAAGCAGTGGTATCAAATGTATGGACCGTGGTTTGGCTCAGGCCTGCAAAGGGGTTTAATGTGGCACAGAGATAATCTTGTAAGGTACAAAAAATAATAATAATATAATAGGTATGCCTCTGAGTTTTCACAAATCTAGGTCAAGTCAAGTCATCTTTAGTTATTTTGCGCTTGAATCATCCAATCGGAAATGCTCCATAAAAAATGTATAGAGGGTGCGATTTATTGCAAATTGCACAAGAAATCGCTAAAAATTCATGTTAATGACAAGTCTGATGTGTGTGCAAAGTTTCACGAGTTTTCACACATGTATAGATAAAAAAAAACAAAGCAGCACTTTACTTGGCAACCAATGCATCGCTATAGCAGCAGCGTGCGACAAAATAAAAAACTTTCGATAAATTTGCATCTTAAACATCTTAAGATGAAACACACCAAGTTTGAACACGGTCGGATGAATTTTGTAGGAGGAGTTAAAATATGACCCCTAAAAAAGGCCACGAAAAAAGTCTACAAATCCCATCATAAATCAAAATGGCGGACTTCCTGTTTGGTTTAGCACATGGTTCCAAGAGACTTTTTTGTACATCGTGGGCTCTTATGTATGCCTCTAAATTATCATAGCGCTAGGTGAAACGTACAACCGGGAATGCTTCGTTAAAGAGGAGTTTTTTAGCTCAAAATGTGATGCCCGGCCCCTACGGGACCTCCTGTTGGGTTTAGCACATGGCACCAAGAGACTTTTTTGTACATCGTGGGCTGTTACATTTGTCTCCAAATTTTCGTAGCTCTAGCTGCTTCGTACAACTGGGAATGCTTCATTAAGAAGTAATTTTTTCCTTTGCAAACTGTGCATGCCACGGCAACAGCGTGCGACAAAATAAAAAGCTTTCAATAACTTTTCATCTTCAACATCTTAAGATGAATCACACCAAGTTTGGAGATGATCGGATAAACTCTGTAGGAGGAGTTCGTTAAAATAAGACCCCTATGAAATGGCCCAAAAAATGGCAACACGTTCCAAAGTAAATCAAAATGGCGGACTTCCTGTTCGGTTTAGCATATGGTTCAAAAAGAGTTTTTTGTACCTTGAGGGCTGTTACATATGTCTTCAAATATTGGTAACTCTAGGTGAAATGTACAGCCGGGAATGCTTCATTAAGTTAGAATTTTGAAACACAAAATTTGATGCCTCGCCTCTGGCGGACTTCCTGTTAGGTTTAGCATATGGCACCAACAGGCTTTTTTGTAGATCATAGTCTGTTACATATGTGTACCAATTTTCGTAGCTCTAGATTAAACGTACCACCGGCAATGCTTCGTTAAGTAAGAATTTTGAAACTGTAAATTTGATGCCCCGCCACCGTCATATAGTATGTCAAAAACTTTAGATTTTTTACCATGATGTTGTCCCAGGTGTTGAGATGGTACAGCCCAAGTTTGAAGTCAATCGGGTTAACCGTGTAGGAGAAGCGGGCAAAAGTATGACCCCTGTAAATGTGCAAAAATGGGCCAAAATTGGACATTCAAATACTCATACCTCACTTCCTGTCTATTTTAGGGTACACATATCAAAGAGGTTTTTGTTCATCTGGATGTGCTACAGGTGCCACACTATTTTCGTAGCCATAGGACAATCGTAGCGGGACAGGGATCCGTTAAACCTATGTAGGTGGCGCTACAGAGCCATTTTTCTGTTATCATGTATGGCGACTTTAAAATATCAAATTTTTCGCCAGACCCGATCTGCGTGTAAAGTTTGGTGAGTTTTCGTTCATGTTTAGTGCCTCAAAAATGTGGTTGTTTGCGGAAAAGAATAATAACAAAGAAGAAGAAGAATAATAATAACTAGAGCTGCGAGCAGCTATAAAGGGCCCTCGCAACCTGGGCCACGTTGGGGTACTTGCACGTCGGGGTACTGGCACGTTGGGGTACTGTCAAATCGGACAAGGACCATCTAAAATGTTTTTGACAAGCTTTGTGAGTGCAAAAGGCCAAAGATGGTGTGCAATTCCCAAAATAAATTCAAAATGGCGGACTTCCTTTTAGGTTTAGCATACGGCTACAGAATACTTTTTGTAGGTCTTAAGCTAATAGGTATGCCTCCCAGTTTTCACAAATCTAGGTCAAGTCATCTTTAGTTGTGTATCGCTTGAATCATACAATTGGAAATGCTCCATAAAAATGCATAGAGGGCGCTATTGAGCACAACGTTGGGTTACTTGCACGTCAGGGTACTGGCACGTTGGGGTACTGTTACATGGAACAAGGACCATTTAAAATGTTAGTTTTTTCCATGCCTTGTCTGTGCAAAGTTTAATGAAAGAGGCCAAAAATGATGTATAATTCCCAAAATAAAATCAAAATAGCGGACTTCCTCTTTGGTTTGGCAAATGGCTACATAATACTTTTTTGTAGGTATTAGGCTGATAGGGGTCTGTCCTAATTTTCACAAATCTAGCAGAATCATACAATCGGAAATACTTCATAAAAATGTCTAGAGGGCGCTATTTATTGCAAATTGCACAATAAATCTCTAAAAATTCATGTTCATGACAAGTCTGATGTGTTTGCAAAGTTTCATAAGTTTTCACACATGTATAGATAAAAAAACAAAGCAGCACTTCACTTGGCAAACTGCATCGCTATAGCAGCAGCGTGCGACAAAATAAAAAACTTTTGATAACTTTGCATCTTAAACATCTTAAGATGAAACACACCAAGTTTGAAGACGGTCGGATGAACTTTGTACGAGGAGTTCGTTAAAATATGACAACTGAAAAAAGCCACAAAAAATGGCAACAAATCCCATCGTAAATCAAAATGGCAGACTTCCTGTTTGGTTTATCACATGGTTCCAAGAGACTTTTTTGTACATCGTGGGCTCTTATGTATGCCTGCAAATTATCATCGCGCTAGGTGAAACGTACAACCGGGAATGCTTCGTTAAAGAGGAGTTTTCTAGCTCAAAATGTGATGCCCGGCCCCTGGGGGACTTCCTGTTGGGTTTAGCACATGGCACCAAGAGACTTTTTTGTACACTGTGGGCTGTTACATATGTCTACAATTTTTTGTAGCTCTAGCTACTTCGTACAAGTGTGAATGCTTCATTAAGAGGGAATTTTTTCCTTTGCAAAAAGTGCATGCCACGACAACAGCGTGCGACGAAATAAAGAGCTTTCAATAACTTTTCATCCTCAACATCTTAAGATGAGTCACACCAAGTTTGAAGATGATCGGATAAACTCTGTAGGAGGAGTTCGTTAAAATATGACCCCTATGAAATGGCCCAAAAAATGGCAACACATTCCAAAGTAAATAAAAATGGCGGACATCCTGTTAGGTTTAGCATATGGTTCAAAAAGAGTTTTTTGTAGGTCATAGCCTGTTACATATGTGTACAAATTTTCGTAGCTCTAGATTAAACGTACAACCGGCAATGCTTCATGAAGTAAGAATTTTTAAACTCTAAATTTGATGCGTCGCCGACGTCATATAGTATATCAAAAACTTTAGATTTTTTACAATGATGTTGTCCCAGGTGTTGAGATGGTCCATCCCAAGTTTGAAGTTAATCGGGTTAACCGTGTAGGAGAAGCGGGCAAAAGTATGACCCCTGTAAATGTGCAAAACTGGGCCAAAATTGGACAGTCAGATGATCATACCTCACTTTCTGTCTATTTTAGGGTACACACATCAAAGAGGTTTTTGTTCATCTGGATGTGCTACGGGTGCCACACAATTTTCGTCGCCATAGGACAATCGTAGCGGGACAGGGATCCGTTTAACCTATGTAGGTGGCGCTATGGAGCCATTTTTCTGTTATCATGTATGGCGACTTTAAAATATCAAATTTTTCGCCAGGCCTGATGTGCGTGTAAAGTTTGGTGAGTTTTCGTTCACGTTTAGCGTCTCAAAAATGCGATTGTTTGCGGAGAAGAATAATAATAAGAATAATAATAATAAGAATAATAATAAGAAGAATTCCTACAAAAACAATAGGGCCTCGCAGCGGCACCGCCGCCGCCGCTGCTCGGGCCCTAATAAGAATTCCTTCAGGAACAATAGGGACCTCGCAGCGGTCGCTGCTCGGGCCCTAATAATAAGAATTCCTTCAGGAACAATAGGGACCTCGCAGCGGTCGCTGCTCGGGCCCTAATAATAATAATAAGAAGAATTCCTACAAAAACAATAGGGCCTCGCAGCGGCACCGCCGCCGCCGCTGCTCGGGCCCTAATAATAAGAATTCCTTGAAAAACAATAGGGACCTCGCAGCGGTCGCTGCTCGGGCCCTAATAATAATAATAAGAATTCCTACAAAAACAATAGGGCCTCGCAGCGGCACCGCCGCCGCCGCTGCTCGGGCCCTAATAAGAATTCCTTCAGGAACAATAGGGACCTCGCAGCGGTCGCTGCTCGGGCCCTAATAATAAGAATTCCTTGAAAAACAATAGGGACCTCGCAGCGGTCGCTGCTCGGGCCCTAATAAGAATTCCTTCAGGAACAATAGGGACCTCGCAGCGGTCGCTGCTCGGGCCCTAATAATAATAATCTTTGTTTATCTATTGATTCCTTTATTATTGGAAATCCTTCATACTATGTCGAGCAAAAAAGAAAAAGAAAAAAAAAGAAAGAAAGAAAGAAAGTGATAGGATGTGTATGGTGTTTCGCAGGGTTCAATTCTAAAGCCTTTTTTTTTTTTTTTTTTTTTTTTTTTTTTTTTGGTATTGTTGTTGTTTTGGGAGGGTTTTTATGCCAAATTGAGCAATTTGGTTCACCAATAAACCTACGTCTTGGATTGGAATTTTTAATCACATTTAGGTTAGGTGAGGCCGACTGTAAAAAAAAATAAAATTAATTAATAATAATATAATCATCATCATCATAATAATCATAATAATGGTGCACATTTTCCTGAGACTCGTGAATGTCACTGAAATCCATTTGCCAAAAATAGAGCATACTTGAATGAAAATAATTCATAAAGTGTATAGGTATAAGCATGTATTGAAGATCTAACTCACCATTGCGCAATTATGATGCTAGTTGATGTAATAGTAGGAGCCATGCACTTTGAAAAGAAGTCTTTGCTACAAGCAGTATGTTTGAGTTAGAAAATCTCTAAGAAAAAAAAAAAAAAAAAAGATATTTTTGGCCAATTAATATATGTCAACGTTGGAACGCATTCAGAACATTAGGAAGTCGATGAGCATTCTGGGCCAGGTGTGTCCCGCAGCCATCAGTACGAGTCAGCTGTCGCCGGGTCATTAAAATGAATCAAAGCGTGCAATATGATGTTTCACCTTCATGGGGCGCTGGACTTACGACAGAACTCTGGAGAGTAGAAAAGAGAAAAATGTGGAAGAATAACCAAAGAAACTCTTGCCCAAACTGGAAATTGGGGCCGAATGTTGTCGAGATGCTAATTGCTTCACTTTCTGAGCACTTTCTGATGGGTCAGTTTTTTTTGTTTTTTTGTTTGTCTTCATTGTTCTTTTTTGCCATCATCCTGAGGACTCGGCTTGCGCTCGCCAAGCACGCACACAAGAATCAGGCTAGCCTCGGGGAGAGACCAAATGAGTGACAGCGTTAAACTGAGCTGCATTTAAATGCACCAGAAAGGATTCAAAACATGTCAAATACAAAAAGAAGAAAAAAATAAGCACATCAGCGCCTCCCTCTTAAGTGGCGGCGTCGCGGTGACTCTTAACTCATTCACTCGCCGCCATTTTCACATTTCGCAATCCCGTTCGCTCCCGGCTGTTTTACTGAATTTTGACAGATTTTGCAAGGCCCACAGAATATTGTGTTCGATTGCTATCAAAGCATGGAACCTATCAAAAGAAAGATTAAAGTCTCTTCTTTCATCAGGAAGAAAAAAAAAAAAGTATGTTTCTATCTGTTTCCGTTTTGCAGCAATTAGCCTTAGAAGAGAGCTAACTTTCATCAGTTTTCACAAATCTATTTAAAATTCTTAAGTAATTTAACTTTTTTTCTAGATGGCCCCGGTTGATCTCCTTTGCTCTGCTGCCACCTGCTGGCCGTTTGTGTAATAACTACCGTTTCTGCAACCGTTCTTTGCAATTGAGAGGCTGCATCAAAGCCTTCTGTATGCTCTAGCATAAAAAAAATAAAAATAAAAATAAAAACGTATAAATACGTCTTTGGGACACTTAAAACATTAAATAAAAAAAACCTTATTTACACGTTATTGGGAGCAAATGAGTTAATGCCGGTCCTTTAGGTGTTCCGAGTTTTTCGTAAATGTATGAACTAACGGCCGAGGAATTTGTGCAAAAATTCAAACAATTGGTGATTGATGAAGGCACAGTAAGTTTTTAAATGCGACGAGACGGGCCTTTTTTTTGGAAAAAAGATGCTTCGCCATACCGGAAGTTTCGGAATTTGTTTAAAAGAATCGCCCAGAAAAAGTGTTCACCAGTCGGGCGTTTGCTCACTACGATGATGTTTGCCTTGGACATTACCCACGGATTGTTTAAAAAAAATAAAAAATAAATAAAAAATTAAATAAAATTAATAAAAAAAGCAAACATCCTTGGATCAGTTCTTGACAAAACACCAGGCAAAAAAAAAAAAAAAAAAAAAAAACACTTCTGAGAGACGAGAATATGAACCAAAGAGGGCAAAAACCGATAAGGACAAGCAGTTAAAAAGGTAAATGACCATCATTTTTATTCTTTGTTTTTACATTATGCACAACTCTCCTTTATTGTGCAATAATCTAATTGCAACATGTATTTGTTACATGTTTTGATGCATTTTTATGTGGTATAAAACATTTATGTCTAAAATTTGGGAGGCTTGGAACGGATTAGGGCATTTACATGGAAAAAGCGTCTCTCCTTACAACATTTTCTACTTAAGAACTTTCTTTCAGAACCACTGTATGGCTGAACATATTTCCGATGGAAAGGATTATTTCCATTCGACTGTATCGTGTCTACAGTATAACTGGTAAAATGGAAGCATCTGTTTTGCAGAAGGGATAATATGTCAACTTTCCTGCTTGCTCCCCTGGAACTTTATTGAAGTCCTCAAGTGACTATTTTGCACCCTATTAACCAGAATGACCCACAAAGCATGCGGGGGAGCATTTATTCATCTCACTGTTTGCACTGTGCAGCTTGCAAGAAAAAAAAAAAAAAAAAAGAGTTATTAAAAATCCTCCCCAGGACATACAGTTTGTGAATTACAATTGGCCATAAAACATTTTGTCGTTTTGTTTTTTTTTTCTGCACATGCAGAGCACCCAAAGCAAAAAAAAGGCAACTGTGGGACCCCAAGTAATTTGTTGCACTTATGAACCTTTTGAACGTTCGCACATGCTGAAGATGAAGATGACGATATTTCTTACGGGGGCGGGGTTTCGACCCCGGCCTATCAAGTAGGCAAACCTGTGTTGTTGCTGGCCCTCCATCATGCAAACGCAGGCCCCCGGGAATTGACTGGTCCACAACTGAACGGGGGCGAGACGTCTTGGATGAAATATGATCTGAATGCGTACGCCGGAATGGGAAATATCACATTACGGGCCGTACTGGCGGGTTTTTTTTTTTTGTTTTTTTTTTCCCCCGTGCCCTGAAGATATACGGGTTCATTACGCGTCGCGGCTTTGATAGATCTGAACGAATTTCAATGTTTAGCATGTTTTCAGTCTCTTCCTTCACCCGTGACACGTGCATTAATATCGCATCTTTTTTTTTTTTTTTTTTTTTGCTGTTCACGCTTTCGATTTATATGGTATATAAAAAATGGTATGTCTGTCTGCATTGCTGCTTTTTCCTCGACGGAAAATCGTCAACCGAAAATTGTGTTTCCTGTGTTTGCCGGTATATGTGCCCATTTATAAAAAAAAAAATTAAAAAACAACAAAGAACGTCATTAGGCGGTGAGCAGGAACTCAGAACGTAATCGGTCCAATTAGAGGATTTTAAGCGGGATATTACGCTCTCACCGCTTCCACTTTGATGAGAAGATCAGCACGAAGGTCACACAATCGCCTTTTAAAGATCCTCTCAAGTGTTTCCTTCTCACAACACTGAGCAGATTCGGAACATAGCAGCAGGCGGCCAAATTGGTGAATGCCATGAGAAGAGGGTTGTTATAGTTTTTGGGAATTTTTTATTTGAGTTACTTTTTATTTCGTTTTGAGTTTGTTTGTTTTTTTGTTGTTGTTTGTTTTAAGTTAGTTTTCAGGGTGGTTCTGTTAGTTTTTTATTAGTTTTAGTTATTTAATAAATGCTTAGTTTCAGTATTAGTTTTAGTTTTTTGTTTGTTTGTTTTTTTTAGTTAGTTTTCAGGGTGGTTCTGTTAGTTTTTTTAAATTAGTTTTAGTTATTTAATAAATAGTTTTAGTTTTTTAGTTTTAGTTTTTTGTTTGTTTGTTTTTTTTAGTTAGTTTTCAGGGTGGTTCTGTTAGTTTTTTATTAGTTTTAGTTATTTAATAAATAGTTTTAGTTTTTTAGTTTTAGTTTGTTTGTTTGTTTTTTAAGTTAGTTTTCAGGGTGGTTCTGGTAGTTTTTTTTGTTTATTAGTTTTAGTTATTTAATAAATGCTTAGTTTCAGTATTAGTTTTTTTTTTTATTATGTTTTTTTTTTTTTTTTAAGTGTTTTACTTGTGCGCAATGCTAACATGTTCACTGACTCGTTTTTTTTTTTTTTTTTACCAACATTTTGAATTTACAAAAACATTTAACCGGACTTATTGTTGCTAAATTGGTGCTAAATGTCAACATAAATCACTGAAAAATAAAATGGAATAAAACTATAACGTTACAGAGATTATTATGGTACTCCACACAACATATTACGTAAAAGACAAGAAGTGTAACTACCCCTTGCTAGTCTAGTGCACTAGCCTGGATACAAACACAAGTGTCTCTTAGCTTCTGGCGACCCAACATCATGGCTTTAAAAAAAAAAATAACAATAATAACAATAAAAAGTGCTACAAATGCAATTTCCAGCAGCGTTGAAATGGCCTCTCCCGGGCTCCTCAGATGGAGTCAAAGTGATAACAAATGCCATTATTTGCCTTTTATCGCCTAATGTTTCAAACCGTTCATCCCGTTAACTTTCACACGTGTCCAAGTCATTCATTTTCTTTAAAAAAAAATAAAAATAAAAAAAAAGCTAGAAGCAGATTTTGTTTCATTTTAAAATTCATTAAACACGTTCCATCTTCACTGACAAGATAAGCAGTTTTGTTTCAGGTATATTTGCTGTACCGCTACACGCCTAGCCTAGCGATCGTACATTTATGTGCTGTCATCATAACCGAACCGCCTGGAGGGCAACCATGAGATGAAAACATGCTTGCCACCGTGTAAGTCACTGTGAAATAAAAAACAAACAAAAAACAACAAAAAAACACACGAGTGAACATTTGATAGTGCCTGTATTAAATACACACCAAATAGTGCGCGACCAAAACGACTTCTTGCTTTGTGGCCTCCTTTTATGGTTATTTGTTGTTTGTTGTTTTCATGAAAGATGGGGGGAGAGGAATGTTTCATTGTGGAATGCTGGAAGCTTTTTTTGTTTGTTTTGGGGGGGTTTTCCCACTCCGTGACAGATCTCTATTGTTGCTTCTCTGCTGCTCTTTGGTGGCAACAACAAGTAGTGTTGCATTTACTTGAATGCCACAAAAATATTGTGAAAATAATGTTTTTAAATAGGTCAGAAGATGAAGAAACTGGCGATCACTTTGTCCTTCAAAATAAAAAAACGAGACTATTGCGTAACCTCTTGCTTGAGAGTGTCCAAGCGAGCGTGGCGTGTTCGAGGGCAAGTACGTGTTTGGTGTCCTTGCGTTGGGGACATGTACAATGAAAAACAACTCCCCAGAGATGACGGCATACAATGTCCTATATTAAAGGAGGAAAGATGTGGCTTTGCCCTGATCAAGCAGGCCTTCAACTAACAATCAAAAACGCTTGCTACCCCCGCATCAGTCTTACAAACTGAATTGCTCGTCTTAAAAGCTGAGCACATTTGATCCGATTGTCTATATTTACTAGGGATACGGATACGGTATCGGTGCTGATACAAACATTATTTTAAGACCAGTAAACACACAAAAAAAACAACACAATAGGTCACAATTCGATTTGACAACGATTAATCCCGATACGAATCTTTCAGTCGATTATTGCAATTTTTTTGTTTAAACTCAAATTTAGAAAATAATTAAGTACATTATCACACAAATCTGACAATGTACATGTACAAGTTTACTAATGAGTATGTTCTAAATTTGAGTTTAAACAAAAAATTGCAATAATCGACTGAAAGATTCATATCGGGATTAATCAGTATCAATTTGAATTGTGACCTATGAATCGTGATACGGATCGAATCGCCACATACTAGGCAATTCACATCCCTTAATATTTACTTTAATTTTTTTTAATTACCCTTAGCGTTATGCAATCATATTTTACTATTGAGAGCGATATATAAATAAACATGACTTGACTTGGCTTGGCTTGACTTGGCCTGACTTGACTTGACTTGACTTGACTTGACTTGACTTGACTTGACTTGACTTGACTTGGCTTGGCTTGGCTTGGCTTGACCGGACTTGACTTGGCTTGGCTTGACTTGGCTTGGCTTGACTTGGCCTGACTTGACTTGACTTGACTTAGCTTGACTTGGCTTGGGTTGGCTTGACCTGACCTGACTTGGCTTGGCTTGACTTGACTTGGCTTGACTTAGCTTGACTTGACTTGACTTGACTTGACGACTTGACTTGACTTGACTTGGCTTGGGTTGGCTTGACTTGGCTTGGCTTGACTTAGCTTGACTTAGCTTGACTTAGCTTGACTTGACTTGACTTGACTTGGCTTGGCTTGGCTTGGCTTGGCTTGACTTGGCTTGGCTTGACTTGACTTGACTTGACTTGTGTTTACGAACCTCTAAAATTACCGGAAGAGTGAGGCTGATTCCTTTATTGTAGCTGTGGACAGGCAACATTTGTGTTTGAAATCAAAAGTCATATGAGACATCTGGCGGTTGCATTTCTAGACCACCAGATAGGGAGATGGAGTATTTGTTTGTGTTTTGTGGGATTGTCACTGGAACAAATCATTCCTTTTTTGTTCTGGATTTTGTGTTGATCAGGTTTGTGTCGTCTCCACCCTTTTCTCACCAGACCTGCTCACATTGTGTCGAATCTCTGCAGCCGGGTTGGCCGCATTGTCTTGTCCATTTATTTATAATGAGTTTCGTGCTTATCATTCAGTCTATTTCTCATTGTCCAATTTTGCGTGTCATGTCATGTTGCCCGTCTGTGATGGTGAGTCAAAAGTGGGAGTAAGTCACATATATAAAAGTCAAGTCAAGTCACTTTTATCTGTCAGACAAAATCCCTAAATCACATTTTGTTTATCATCGTAGAACGACAATATAAACATATCTCAGCCTTTGTTTTGTTTTTGCCAATTTTCCCACCCCCCAAAAAATCTAGCAACTGTGTAAGTATTTAGAACCATAAAGCACGTGAGATAATTTCATTAATAATGACGACAAGAAGGAGAAAACGGCAACCGTACAGCCAAGCGAACGTTTCTCGGGAGTTCAGCAAATCACTCTCCGCCTATCGCGGGGGGGAGATCTAACTGCTGTGACCAGATTACATGGGGGAGCCCATGAGGCCCATTTTTAATTACTTTGCTGATTGGAAAAATAAGAGCCCTCTAACAAGCTCTGTCAATCACGCGTGCACTGTTTTCCGAAGCCATTATGTCGAGAAACGGCCCAGGCCTTTTCTGTCTTATTACCAAAATTACAGCTGTTGCTGGAAAACACAAATGCATTTTCACACGGCAATTTCCACAAAAGAAAAACAACCAAACGCCACGCCGAGCCAGCCGATTCATAAACACGAGTCCGAGCTTCGTCCGCAACATGTGTTGGTGTCGAACATGTAATTGGTTTTTTTTTCCTCTTTATGTGTGCAAGCCGCTAAACGGGATCAGGCTTGCGTTGTTTTTGTTTGTGGTCGACACGGTGTGAAGCAAAGCCAGCCAATCCCAGTTCAATCCAACAAAAACGGGATTGTTTGGTTTTCCCCCCGCTCGGGTTCATTCTCATTCCAATCCTGAAGAATTATTCCGGTTCTGTTGTTTGGGCCCCGAGACCGACGCCCCAAACTTGATAGCAAAGGAATTAAGCCTGCTGGTGTGTTGCTGCTCGACCATTAGTTTGGACTTGCCACATTGCGCGACGAGCGTGTGAATCTTTTGGAGAAATAAAAAGCTATAAATAAGGTCCAACCTGAAAATACTGCATTGGAGGAAGGACACGCTGGCATTTCAGATAAATGTGACTCGATTGCAGCTGCTCTTAGTCGAAGAGGGAGCTGGATGGAGAGAATGTTCCGGGATAACAAACCGTTGTCAGCTGCAAATAGATCATCTGTCAAACATGCAAATAATAGGCGATTATTCTTGAAAATATCTACTTTTCTAGTAGTTAACTCATTTGCTCCCAATAACGTGTAAATACGTTTTTTTAAATGTTTTAAGTGTCCCAAAGACGTATTTATACGTTTTTTTGTCTTTTTTTGTTTTTTATGCTAGAGCATACAGAAGGCTTTGACGCAGCCTCTCAGCTGCAAAGAACGGTTGCAGAAATGGCAGTTATTACACAAACGGCCAGCAGGTGGCAGCAGAGCAAAGGAGATCAACCAGGGCCATGTAGAAAAAAAAAAAAAAAGCTCAATTACTTACAATTTTAAGTAGATTTGTGAAAATTGATGCAACTTAGCTCTCTTCTAATGCTAATTGCTGCAAAACAGAAACAGATAGAAACCTAATTTTTTTTCTTGATGAAAGAAGAGACTTTAATCTTTCTTTTGATAGATTCTACGCTTTTATAGCAATAGAACACAATATTCTGTGGGCCTTGCAAAATCAGTCAAAATTCAGGAAAACAGCCGAACGGGATTGCGAAATGTGAAAATGGCGGCGAGTGAATGAGTTAATAGCTGAATGCTAAGATTTGAATGCTTATGAAGCAAATTGAGAGATACATTATGAAATGATGACCTCCTGGTTACTGGACATAATAACAAATAATGTTTGATATATTATTTCCGGGTGGCTTAATGTTACTTTAGGTAATTCAGTAAATTAGCTGCCCTTATTTTGTATTTATTTTGTAGACACTTATGTCATAAATTTCAAATAGCTTCTGAATACTGTGGCAGAGTCGATTGTTGTAAGCTTTATACATTATTTGCGCTATTACTTCGCTAGTACATGCACAGTATTTTAATTGATTGTTTACTCCATTGTCAAATACATGAATGCAATTGTTCTGTTTAAGCGCACAGTATCATTGTTTGTTGTTCACTTCTAATAAAGGAGTTGTATGTTGAAGTACACGGTATTTATTGCTTGTTTTCAATTTTTACCGTGGTATCGAAATAGCATCGAGAATCATGGAATTTCAGTGGTATCGGCATCGACTACTAAATTTCTGGTATCCGTGACATCCCACACTTTCAAACGTCCTTTAAAAAAAAAAAAAAAAAAAAAAAAAAAAAATACTAATTTAAACAATGTAAATTCATATTTATATGTCCTTCCCGACCCGCCACTACCTGCACGCCTTCCCATTTCTCCCCCCCGCCACATCTTAGCCACACCATCTCACAAAACAGGTAGTCCAAGCAACACAGCTGTAATACAGGTAAGGTCACAGAGCATTACTTGAGCTTTTAACATTAACCACCACGGCTGCAGCATGAGAGAAAAAGAGAGTGAGAGAGAGAGAGAGAGGTAAGAAAAGATAGAAGGAAAGGTAAAGAAAAGAAAAAAAAGATAAAAACAAAAAAGCAAGCAATCACAGAGACACAGCTCCCCACAGTGGAGTTGCATCGCACAGCCAACACAATGCTTAATTTAAAAATAAATACATAAATATATACAACAAGCTCACGTCCTTATTTGCGACACAATCTTTTTTTTTCCCCCACATTGAACTCATTATCAGGCTCAATATTATATATGCAATATAAACAACGAATAAGGAGCCATTATTATTAGACATATTTTTTTCAAATCTTGCACGTCAAACGAAAATCCTCCAAGTGGAAAGTGTCGCATGTGAAGTCGTCGTTGTGTGTGTGCTCAAATGTAATGTCATTAGAAGAAAGAAAAAAAAAAAAAAAGAAAAAAAAAAAAAAACTCGGCCAGCAGACAGCCTTAAAAGGTGATAAAGATTGTCGGAGTCGTGCTGCATCAGTATCCTGAGGGCAGACGTGAAATAGAGAAGCGGGAATGACATTGATTCAAAATAAAGATTCCGAATCAATTATTGTGTCCTTCTAATCCAAGTTAATTACAGTCTTTCCAGGCATTTTATTGACATTTTGCATTGAATTCTCCAGCCTTTTTTTTTTTTTTTTCCCACCTGCTATGCCTGACTAAATAGTAAACAGGCTCTCCTTCGAAAGTATTAGAACAGTAGAAGCAATCCTTTAATTTTTCATTAAATTTTTTTAGATAAAAGAATAAAATATCAGCATGATCACAAAGGAAAAATGTAAACATTTCGGTGACGTCATTGGAAACATTCGAAACTAAATATTGAGTCTTGTGCACCTCTGGACCTGAGTGGGAACCTTTCTTCGAGTATGTGTTTCCGTAGGGACTCATTTAGTGACGGGACTCGCCAGTGGAACTCTTCGGAAATGTTTCTTCAATCAGACAAAAAGTCGCAGGACACACGAGGAGTCGGTAAGTAATGTTTGGTGCTTTTTATCTCGCGCTTTATGTTAAATATATGTGTATATTTTAGTCAGTTGGGTCAGTGAGGTGTCATGAAACTTTTCAACACGTTGCAAAACTGTACTGATACTGTGTCATCGGACTTTAAAAAAAAAAAAAAATCACTACAGGCAACCTTATTTAACAGACAAAACTGACACTGATTAGATGAACTATATACAATAATGGAATTTAAATCATTGTATTTTCTGTTGCTTTTAGTTCTTCATTTAAGTTCAAACTATTTGTGATGATTTTTAGATAATAATGTGAACATGTGTCAATGTGAATAAACGTGAGGGCTCATAATTCAGAATTGTCCAATCTCTGGCTGTTCGATTATGAAGAAAATATTAATCATGATTAATTTGGTAATAATTGCAATCACGGTTAGGACAATTATTTGTTTAAACATGTAAAAAACATTTTTTAAGTCAAATACATTTCTTTGAACCACTATAATTAAGCAAGTTTCTTTTGGATCAAACAAGATTTATCAAATTAGTCATTCTGAAAAAAAAAAAAAAAAAAAAAAAAGTGGAAATATATCAATTTAAAAACTCAAAATCAGTATTTTATTTTTGTTTACGATGTTGTTTTTTAAATTGTTGAGAATAATAATTGAAATTGTAATTGAATTTTGATTAACTCATTGACTGGCAGCCATTTTTCACTAAAGCAAGCCCCTTCAGCAGGGAGGGCTGTTTTACGCAATTTTGACTGATTTTGCAAGGCCCACGATTATTATGTTCTGTTGCTATAAAAACATGGAACCGACCAAAAGAAAGATTAGAGTCCCTTCTATCATCAGGGGGAAAAAAAATATATTTCTATCTGTTTCCATTTTGTAGCAATTAGCATTAGAAAACTGTTTAAAACAATGGGGAAAAGAAGTTGTTGCAACATGGCCCTGGTTGGTCTCTTATACTCTGCTGCCACCTGCTCGCCGTTTTTGTAATAACTACCATTGCTTCAAGCATTCTGTTCATTTTAGAGGCTGCATCAAAGCCTTCTGTATGCTTTAGCATTGGGGGAAAACAACAACATATAAATACGTCTTTTAAAATAGAACGTATTTATACGTTTTTGGGAGCAAATGAGTTAATTGCACAGCCCAATCCAATGACAACATTTTGGGAGTCAACAATTCTCAATGTCCCAATTAGAAAGACTAAAAGAAAAAAAAAGTCTGCTGCTGTCATTAGAGGTCCCATTATAAGTTTGTAATGTACTCGATGTATCATGGTGTCATCTAGTGGCTGCAGTTGAACACCGCTTGCGTTCGACGGCCATTTGTTGGGGAGCTCCCGACGGCGAGGCTCTCCAGTCGGGATAATTACAGATGCAAATCCGGCTCACGGCAGACTTTTTATGACACCTGGTCTTGTTTTGCAGGCAGCCCAGACAAGTGGCCCGCTGAGAACTTGCAAATCAAGACGGAAACCGGAGAGATGGGTGGACAGGTAAAGCGCGCTAAGCTGTCAGCGTTGTCCCTCCGCCGCCATTTGCTACCCCCCCCACCCCACCCCTCTCTTTGCCTGCCGTGGCTGAGCTGCCATTTGAGCTCCCATCAGTCATTTTCATGGCCTCATCCCTCTCCCCCTTTTCTCTGTTTGTTGGCTGCTGCCTGCACGAACCCCCCAATCCATCCATTGTCTTTACCGCTTGTCCTCAGTCACACATTTTCACATGGCCCAACCTATTTGGGCGTGGCTATGTTTTTTTTTTTGATAGATTAGACCTTCTTCTGCATATTTCAGAAAAGTCTCTCCTCTTTACGGCCGTATACGTGATCTTTTTGGCATTCCATTAAATATTTCCATTGACAAAATACACTCTGGGTTAGTCTAGCCAACATGAAAGATGGAGCAGATGGGTGGATCTTCCCTTTCTGCGTTAACGTTGGTTGCTGATCATGAAGATAAGGTTCTCGTTTTTCCAGCATGCATCCATCTTCCTTCAATGTTGCATCAGTAAAAAGTGAAATAAGCCCTCACGTCTTCACTTGTACTACTTTTTTTCTTTTTTTTTTTTTTTTTAGGCTCATCGTTTCATTCCTCGCGCTCACTTGCCAGTGCAAGTGAGCATAAAACAATCTCCTAAACAAGAAATATGTTATAACGCATCCATTACTTACGCTTGTCAAGTGCGCGTAATTGGGATTGGGAGCGGGCGCTGGTAAAACTCGCGCGTGTCGTGCCGAGATAGAGGACTCAAACCCGCCCGTCCGAGGTAAAAAAAAACAAAAAAAAACACAATTAATCATTTTTCTTTTACGCAGGGAAAAATAGTTTGTTAGTAGAAAACGCTTAATGAGGCTGGCAGGAAATGAAAATGAAACTCTTAATTGGGCAGAATTTGGAAAACAAAACGGGTACACTTGAGCTCTTTATCGGCACCGGAACTGCACGGCGACTTGGTGTCTCCCTTGGAAGTGCTGGTCGGGATAATTGATTGCTTCAACCGCGTTTTTCGCTGTGCTAAATGATTTTGTTTGCAATTTGTGTCGGGCTTGTTACAAGAACGTTCCCGATGCCCTTTTTTACTGTTCATTTCTTGGAAGTCTACATCAAATTATCATTCATCTGCTGGAAAATAAATAAATATTAATTGATGTTACTTATGACCACAACTTCCTCAAATGTATTTGTGTGAGAATGGTTCATAAAAGAAAAAGAAAAAAAATGTCAGTATTGCTTTTTTTTTTTTTTTTTTTGATTGTCCAAACCATATATAGAAGAAATACATGTAAATACTTTATTTATTGGTTCTATAAGAAAATAAATAAATAAAAGAGGTGCACATATTTTAAGCTGTGAGCTCCTTGAACTTTTTGTAAGAATTTAACGCAAAGAAGTCGACTGTCTATATATAAATAAATATAAATATAAATATATATATATATATATATATATATATATATATATATTATTTTTGTATTTGTATTTTTATTTTTTTAAAGTTTTTGCAAATCTGAAGTTGCATGCTGAAAAACATTTCAACAAAGTTAAGAGTTGGAGTTTGTATTATTATTATTATTATTTTTAAAAAAGACAGGTCGAAATTACTTTTTTCATGTAAATAATTACAAGTACATTCTGAAACTATTTTCGTTTATTATTATTTAAAAAACAAGACAGATCAAAAATATTTTTCCGTGTGCAAATAGTTACAAGTACATTCTGAAAGCAGCATTATTATTATTATAATTCTTATTATTATTATTATTGCAGAGTAATCTGAAATAAAAATAAGCGCGCTATTTTTTTTTCCCCATCAAATCCAGAGTGACATCCAAATTTCAGACATTTTAAGTCATTTTAAATGATCTACCTTGCGCCGCCCTCCGGTGGCCAAAATTAGCAACAGTTCATTTTAGTAAAAAAAAAAAACTGCACTTTGTGTTCTGTACTCACGGGCCACATTGAAACCCCCCCGGAGGGACCGGTTCTGGCCCACGGGCCGTATGTTTGACACCGATGACCTAATCGGATGTAAAGCACTCGAGTTGCACATGAAAACGGCGCCGTGTAAATACACGCTCGTCTGTCTGCCACAGATGATTGAAATGTTTGACTTTTTTTTTTTTTTTCGTCTGCTTCTTCGGAAGGAACGTCTCAGATGTGACTCAACCAAAGCGCGGATGTGTTTTGCGGGTGCTTGTCTCTTTGTGGGGTATCTTTGAGCGCGTCTGCTGTGATGTGCGAACTTGTTATTGAAAGTTTGTCCCTCCGCGTTCCCCGGGTTCGCCTCCAGCCGCGTTTCTTTTCCCTCGTCGTCCCCACGACAATAGAAACGAAAAAAGAAAAAGATCAAAAAGATACGTGAGACTTCTTTGAGCTGTTTTCTTTCACATGATGCAATACCAAAAAAAAAGAAAAAGAGCTCCTCGATAAGAACGTCTCCTCGACTGCCTCGTTGTCGCTTGTCTCAACTTGGAAGCAGTTTCATCTTCAGTTGAATCTCTTTTTTTTTTTTCTTTTTTTTTTATGCGTTTTTCTTATTACAAACATCAAACTCTATAAAACAAAGGACGTTGCTAAGCTAATTTTCATGTTCTGGGAAAAAAAAAAAAAAAAGTGTTGATCACCTGTTGAAATTATCATCATCATCGACTGTTCAAAAACGATTCAAAATCTGAAGAGATCTGCAATCTGACACGTATGTGACCTTGGCGTTTATCTTTAATTTCTTTGGGGGGGATAGGAGAGGTGGGCGGATCGATCCGAATATCGATATCGGATTGATCGTGGCACTAAAAATATCAATCTAGTACTTTAGTTTTCAGTTTGGCTCTTTCATGCACTGCCGCATCTCATCTTTGTAGGAGATTGCATGAACACATGCAGTATTGTTCTCTCTATCTATCTATCTCTCTATCTATCTCTCTCTCTCTCTCTCTCTATCAATCTCTCTCTCTCTCTCTCTCTCTCTCACACACACACACTCTGTCAATCTCTCTCTCGCTCTCTCTCTAGCTCTCTCTCTCACTTTTTCTGTCTTTCTGTCTCTCTCACACTTTCTCTGTCAATCTCACTCTCTGTCGTCTCTCACAATCTCTCTCTTGCTTTTTCTGTCACACACTCTTTCCCTCTCTGTCTCTCTCTCACTCTCTCTCTCACACTATGTCTCTCACTCACTCACACTATCTCTCTCACTCACGCAAACTATCTCTCTCACACTCTTTCTCTCTCTCACTCACTCACACTAGCTCTCACACTCTCTCGCACACGCACTCACACTATCTCGCACACGCACTCACACTATCTCGCTCACACTATCTCACTCTCTTTCTCTCACTCACTCTCTTACACTCTCACTCACTCACTCACACTCTTTATCACTCACTCACTCACACTCACATTCTCACTCACTCTCTCTCTCACTCACACTCTCACTCACTCTCTCTCTCACTCCTCTCTCACTCACTCTCTCACTCACTCTCACTCCCTCACTCACTCACTCTCTCACTCTCACTCACTGACACTCACTCACACGCTCTCACTCACTCTCTCACTGCTCCAGTTGAATATCATTTGGCTTCAAGTCACTTCATTATTTGCTCCTATCGTGATATGAAGTGCATTTGTGAATTCAATGACTTACTTTCAAGTCAAATCTCCCAGATGACTTTTTTTTTTTTTTTCTGCAGAATTCAGGATACGTTTTGGCTTTCCGGTTTTTATCAAATCCATTTGAGTATATATTTGAGGTGAAGCGTGACACCGGCAGAGATTTGACGACTTCTAATCTGAGCTGCCTCACTATTGAAGATGCAGTAGGATGATTCCAGTATTCACTTCTCAAGCTGGCACTTACTGATGGCTTTCACATGACCATATTGCAGGCCCTCCATTTGACAATGACTGACGGGAGAGCCCGCTTCTATTTGCTTTCTTTTTTCTTTTTTTTCCCCCTCTCTCTCTCCTTCTCTGTCTGCAGTCTTCCCCATTTCTCATTACAGGCCTTAAATCAATGTAGTTGCTTTGTAATATTTCAGCGTGTTGCCCCCTGACCGAGATGACCTGTCCTCGAAATGATGAATCGTCTCGCATCGTGGCATTTTGATGACATTCAAAATATACATTGACGTGTCACGGGGATTATAAAGCGTCAACACGGTTCTGACAGTCATATATGGCGACGAGTCCGCAAGGCGGCAAAACAGTCTCTTCATCTTATTCTTTGTCTAGCCTGCTAATTTCTTTTTTCTTTTTTTTGCCATCGGGTTCAAACTTGCGTGCTTCTGTTGCCATTTGTTTTATTAGTAATATGCCCAGCCCAAATACAAATCGCATGTCCAGCCCATTATTACCTTTTGGGTATTTTATTTTAAATCAGTTTTGTGCAGTTGTCTGCTTGATTACATTTGTGGTGTCGCATTACATGCACTGCAAGCAGGGCTGGGCGTTAACATTTTCCAAATGCAAATCGATTTAGATTCGTCACTTTGGTCGAGGTTAATGTTGGTCTCAGGAAAGGTGGAAAGGCGAAACAACAACGCATGAATTCCGATGTAAAATTCCAATTTACGACTGACAATTTACATGTCAACATTGGAATGGAACGTAACGGCGCTTTGCAATGCACCTACACGTCACAAATCCGTTTTCATGCGTTGTCTAACTTGAGCAGTGTTTGCTGCATACCAAGATGCCGGTTATGAGGGCGGGATCAACTGCTGGTGCAAATGTTCAAATGATAACTTCATCATCGTAGAAGTTCTTCATTATTACAACAATAGTCAAAATGCTAACGTAAATCGAATATACTGGAGGAAGGTTGCATTTTTGTTGCATTCTGTATTGGGTTTCAACCAGTTCAAAACACATGAAAACGTAGCGCCGTATATCCCGATTATTGGCCTTATCGGTGCCGAAAGTTGTCAAAATGCCAAATATCGGCATCTACCTTTTTACGAATCAGAAGGCCGATAATCTCACAGATGCTGCACAATTATGGATTTATTTAAATTTACATTTAAAAAAATATATATATATCCTGACACTGGGAACTCCTTTTAAAAATGAAAATTAAGAAATGATGTTGAAATTACGGAAAAGTATTTACTTGCTTAGTTTTTAATTTAGCTTAACACATGCTGATGACCCTGGAAGCACTCTGCAATTTATCATTTTTAAACAAAGCTGTCAGTTCTTTATATGTTTGAAATTAAAATACGTTTTTTGTTTTTTTTTGTTTTTACGCTAACATTTTCTCTATTATTGCAAATTAATATTGGTTGGAATGTCTGTTTTTGGCCTCCTTGAATACTAATAATTACAGCTTTGTTAGGGATGTAATGATATCCAAACATCACGATATGATATCACGATATAAAGGTGACGATACGATAATTATCACGATATTGTGGGGAGGTCACAATATTGTAAAAGAATGAGCTCATTTGAAACAGAAGGGCCAAAACATGCCTTGTGAAAATTAAACTACACTAAAAAAAAAAAAAAAAATAACCACCAGAGGGTGCTAGACCTGCACAAATTGAAACCTACCTGACTTTTTGAACATGTGCTGCTTTTAACTCATTCACTGCCATTGACGGAAAAAGACGTCAAATGATGTATTTTTGCTGGGCTGGCAGCGAATGTGTTAATATTGTGACATGACGATGATATATTGTGGCAGTTTTAATATCGCAATATCAATATTGCCGTTATCATTACATCCCTAATCGGTATCAGCCTTGAATAAAAAGTTCTTTTTCAACTCTAATAACATCACGACTTGATCTTCATCCATGCAATTTCTTCTTTTCTTTAATCAAATCAACATTACTATAAAGTTATACGATTTGAAGAGAAAAATAAGTATTGCAACTATGTTTCTGCCTACAAATCTGTTATTGTAGTTGCATGAACTGTCAAAATTTGATTTTGCGTTCAACTTTACTTTGTGCGTGTGAGTGCGCGGCCACACAGACCGCAGATGCAAGAAAGTCCCTGCAGAGAACTTAAGTCGAGCCAGCTGGAGGTCTACAGTGATACCTGATTAAACTGCTGCTACAGCCAGCATGAGCTTACGTGAAGGAGACGCTGTCAGATCGCACAGGGTGCTTTTCCAAATGAGCCCGTAGAGAAGGTCAAAAAGTTGGAAGGGAAGGCGGAATTGCAAGGAAAACGGTAATTGGAAATGCTTGTGCACGCCGTCTGGGTAGGTCAGAACCGCAGATGTGACGCCAAGAGACAAATGCGTCACAAAAAGAGGCGTACGCTATTGCTATAACAAGGAGAAGGGAAAAGGAGTATGTCAGTAATGATGGGATGGAGGGAGGGTTGTACTGAGGGGACAATGAGATGGAAAGAAACGAAGGGTGATGAAGGTGACAGCATTATGGGAGACAGGCATCGGAAAAGACGTAAATAAGAAGCAAAAAAGAGGTAATGAAGTCAGTGCAAGGTTGGAAAAAGGACGGCAGGGAAGAGGGGAGTGGAGAAAGTAGCAGAATTGCAAGCAAGGTGAGCACACGAGGGAAGGCAAGACGGACAGCCGGCGCCGAGGGAGCGCTTGGGGGCATGAGCGAAAGCGAAAGACCCCCCCAGCGGCTTCCGCCGCTGTGAGCGGCGGACGCAGAGATAATGCCTGCAGGACTTTGGGGGCTTGGTTGCCACCGTTTGCGGCCGGTGTGGTGATAAGGCAAACCGGGCTTTTGCTGACTACCACAAACGGATCACAAAGATAGATCGAGAGAGAGAGAGAATCACGAAAATCCAACGAGAGAGAGAAAGAGAATATTTTTTTTTTAAATTTAAAATCAAGAACAAGTATGGCAAAATCATAGTACTACCTCACAATGAAACTTCGCCTCAAATTCCTGCACAAAATGTTGTCATTGTGCAGTAATGGCCACAAGATGGCGACATATGTCCACTGTTGGCAAATAAACAGTCATAGCTTCAAAACATGCCCATACATTCTTCATGCTTCTAAGCACAAAAATCACATTACAGCTTCATCAGTTGATGAAATATGGAATCGAGCACTGGATTAGACAAAATATTTTCCCATGAATCCTAATTATTCTTCTTATCAAGTTACTTTGGAGGGATATTATTGATATATATTTTATTTATATATATTTTATTTATATATTTAATATTTATTTTATTTATATTTGTATTTTATTTATTTATATATATTATTACATTTGCATCAACAAATGTTTGAGACGTTCATTGATCCCTCTTTGCAACATTATTCGTCGTGTACAGGACTGATAATGAAAAGGAAATAACGGGGATGGGCGAATACTGATGCCAACCTTATTTCAATGTATCGAGTACTTTTTAGAGGGTTAGCACGTGCGGTCAGTGGTTAGCACGTCCGCCTCCCAGTACTGAGGACTCGGGTTCGAGTCCAGGCTCCGAGGGTGGAGTTTGCATGCGCTCCCCGTGCCTACGTGGGTCTTCTCCGGGTACTCCGGTCTCCTCCCACATTCCAAAGACAAGTGAATTGGGCGCTCCGAATTGTCCCAAGGTGTGCTTGTGAGTGTGGACGGTTGTTCGTGCTCTGTGTGCCCTGCGATTGGCTGGCAACCAGTCCAGGGTGTACCGAAGCCAGCTGGGATAGGCTCCAGCACCCCTGCAACCCTTGTTAGGAGCAAGCGGTTAAGAAAATGGATGGATGGAGTACTTTTGAGGACTGCCCAGACCAATCACTGACAGTTTTTGGCGCCCTCTTGTGGCCATTCTACAAATGGCATGCATGCATGGCTGACAGTCTTCTGCTTGGATTGTATCCTTGTCCAAAATGCTTATTTGCTTAGCTACTCAGACAAAAAAAAAAAAAAGCGACTGGGTTGATGATATGTCAGTGGAATTTTACAGCTGTGAGTCAAAACCAAGATTAACTGCGTCGGCATGTTCTAGCAGGCCCCTCACGTCAGCCGAGTCACACCTTTCCGATCCGTCTCACACCTTTTCATCAGCTTTAAAGGCGAGCACGGGAGCGACCGCTGCGTTTTTTTCCAAGACGCCGCCACCCAATTGTGGAACGTCTCCTAACATAAGGCCGGAATGTTGCAATTACCAAATGCTTTTTTCCCAAAGTTTGCTCTCAATAAGATAAAGGATCTAATCAAACATGCGAAAGGGTCCAGAAGGTAAGCTAGCAAACGTCATACTCGTTCACGTGATTGCGAATGCGTTGCGATCGTTGAATGGGTTCCGTTGAATGATTGGTTAACTCGAGAATGAAAAGCGAGATGACTCTCCTTCATGTTTGCTCATGTTTCAATTTGATATGTTTTATCGGATTTATTTTGTCCTATAACTGCAAGTGTTAATCCAGTCAATCACAGTACAGTGTTCCCTCGTTTATCGCGGGTGTTACGTTCCAAAAACTACCTGCATTAATGGAAATCCGTGTTGTTGATTTAAAAAAAGAAAAAAAATCCGTTAACTCATTCACTGCCAGTCATTATAGAAAATGTTTACATTTCCAATACTCACGTGATATTACATTCAATAATTATATATAAACCGAATCTACCAAATAACAGAATAGACTCCCTACTTTTTGTCCCGTCCCGTTCTTTTATAATTGACAGCAGAAAAATGTAGGTTTGCCAAAATACAGCCATTTCTCCCATGGACTCTGAAACTGTGTTTATTTCCTATAAAATGGGGCAATGATGTCATCTACCGGTGGTTGGGCATCAGTAAAGTTGTTTCCAAGTTTGATATTTACAGTGGAGCATGCTCAGATTCGCCCCCATTTAGCACCGCTCTAAAAAATACAATTGACAAGTATACTTGTCAAAGGCAGTGAATATATTTTTTCGTTAATTTTTTTGTTTTTTGTTTGATTTTTACTTTATTTTAAGTGCTTTTTCATTCATCATTTTTCGTTTACATTCATTTTTTTTTCATTAAAAGTATGGGGGTTAGGGTTTAGGGTTAGAAAAGTTTGTTTTTTAATTTACTTATTATACATTACAATATATATTTTTATTATTTTTTTCGCTTTGGTATGACTTTTAATTTATTATGAATAGTTTTTCATTCATCTGTTTTTTTCTGTTAATTTATTATTTAGTCGGTTTTCCCATTAAAAGTATGTTTTGTATTTAATTATTATACTGTACAGCATAGTATATATTTTATTTTATGTATTATACTTTTTTTTTTTTTTTTTTTTTTTTTTTTTTTTTTTTTTTTAGCTTTTGCATGTTTTTTAGTTTATTATGAATGCTTTTTCACTCATTTGTTTTTTTCATTTACAGTCGTTTTTTTCCATTGGAAGTATTTTTTTTAATTTACTTATCATACAGCACAGTATATATATATATTTTTTTATTTATTATATATTATGGGGGTTTTTTTAGCTGTTGCATGATTTTTAGGTTATTATGAATGCTTTTTCAATCATCATTTGTTTTTGTTTTGTTTTTTCCATTAAAATGTCTTTAAACGAGGGAACACTGTAAAAACAAGAAATCGGGAGAACTATTCTGTAAAACTAAGACACTTTTCTCACCTTTGATTAATATTTACGTACCCCCAGCAATTTTCTCAGACAAAAATCAATGTATTTACTCTTTATTACAGGCCACCAAATGACCACAAGCCCCTGCCTTGTCTTGAAGACGTACTGCATAATAAAGGTATCGCGTAGCTCACGACCTCGTTATGAAACGACACCAATTTGACGGACGTGTTTATAGATTGCATTTCCTTGCCAACGTTTTCCGTCATGACAAATTTGTTCTCCGTTTGGCTGCAAGTGTATTTAGCGGCCTTCCACTCCTATCTGCAATCTGAGTTCAGTGATGAAAACATTGAGTTCTGGCTGGCGTGTGAGAACTTCAGGGCAAGCGACTCCCAAGATAACCTCGGGTGGAAAGCCCGAGGGATCTACCAGGAGTTCATCCAGCCGGCAGCCTGGAAAGAGGTGAGCTCCACTTCTTCACCCACACTGCATTGCAATCTGAGACGTTGCTACTAGAAATGACGACTCGAACGTGTTACTTTTTCCCCCCCCGATTCATTCGCAGGAGGAGCCCAAATTTAATCGCTATTATTTGTAAATGTTGAGTTTTGCCATGAAACATGAAGTTATTAAGTATGTAAATAAGTTAAATAATAAATGTCTGTTTTTGAAATCATTTTAAACGTGTTTTTTGTTAAGTTTAGGAAGAATTTTAAAATATCTATTTTTAGAAATTATTTTAAAAA
This sequence comes from Festucalex cinctus, assembly GCF_051991245.1. Classification (NCBI taxonomy): domain Eukaryota; kingdom Metazoa; phylum Chordata; class Actinopteri; order Syngnathiformes; family Syngnathidae; genus Festucalex; species Festucalex cinctus. The sequence continues at coordinate 28,042,626 of NC_135420.1, read as the reverse complement.
TGTATTTTCGTTAAGTTTAGGAAGAATTGTTAAAAATATATACATATGTTTAGAAATTATTTTAAAAATTGATTTTTGTTAACTTTAGGAAGAATTTTTAAAGATATATATTTTTAGAAATGATTTAAAAAATGTATTTTGTTAAGTTAAGCTTGGGAAGAATTTTTAAATGTATATATTTGTTTAGAAATTACTTTAAAAATGTATTTTTGTTAAGGTAAGTTCAGGAAAAAAATCTTTTAAATGTATTTGTATTATGCAATTTTAAATGGAATCCAGAATTTTTTTTTTATTACATTAATTATGAGTCAAAAAGGTTGCTATTTTTTATATTTTTCATATGTATATTTTTTTTTAATATTTTTTCTTAAATGTCAAATGTTAAAACCCCACAGTAAAAAAAAAAAAAAAAAAAGGTGGAAATTGGAACTGTTAAAGTAACTTGTAGTCTAACTTGGTTACTGTTTATAAAGCAAGTAGTCAGATAAGTAACTAAGTTACTTTTAAAAGCAAATAATCAGTAAAGTAACTAAGTATTAAAAAAATATATTGACAAAAATATTTTCTATGCAGCCCCACTGGTGTAAATATGGTATTCTGGTTAATATTGCATTGCAGCAAAATGCAGCTGTTTTTAATTCATCTCAGCGGGGCGGCCATTTTGCCACTTGCAGTCGACTGAAGATGACATCACAGTTGCTCAGGTCTCAGGAAAACGACCAATCACAGCTCACCTTTTTCCTGAAGCTGAACTGTGATTGGCTGTTACCTGAGCTCCCGGATTTTGCTTCATAACAGTGCATCGGTTTCAGACATTTAGTCAGGAGGTGATTCCATACGTAACTGACATCGGCTCTGGTATGCTAATTTCGATTGTTTAATTTTCTGAAACGTTTTACAAACGTTATGCGGTGCATAAATCATCTTCCGTACTTTATATTCCTCCCTTACAGATCAACGTGGACCAATATATTCGAGAAGAGATCAAAAAGTCCTTGGAAAAACCGAGTCTGACGTGCTTCGACGAGGCCCAGAAACACGTTTACCTGCTCATGGAAAGAGACTCGTGTCCGAGATTCCTCCAGTCGGACGCTTACCTGAGACTGAAACAGAAATCCAGGACCGTCTTCTATATTTAGACTCAAAAAAAAAAAAAAAAAGGTTGAGATTTTTGTTGAGCTGCTTAGAAAAGATACTGGTATGTTCAAATGTGGTTTTTAAAAGGATGTGCAATGAGAAAATTATGTTTGGAGACGTTACTGTATGTGCGGAATCGAGCTCAAGATCAGATGTGAGCCAAATATGAAGGAAACCTGGCAAGTGGAGAAATGTTTGTATGCGAAAGAAATGGACGTGTTAAGGAATTAAAAGAAGTGTGTTTGAATACTGTGGACGTGATTGCATTTCATGGTTGTACGGTGCATATAAAAAGTCTGATGCAATTGCAGTTTTTTTTTATGATATAAAAAATGAGAACCAAAAAAAATTCTAAAAACTTTTCAAAACTTTCTTCAAATGGGGGGAAATACAAATAAACAACTTAGATCATGTGTTTGCAAAAGTGTGCACACCGTCTTATAACTAGGGATTTAACAATAACGGCAATATCGTGATATTAAAACTGACACAATATATCATCGTCATTAATTAAAAGCAGCACATCTGTTAAAAAAAAAAAAAAAAGTTGGGTTGATTTAGATGTGTGCAGTTCTAGCTTTCTCTGGTGGCAAGTTTTTTTTTTTTTTTTTTTTTTTTTTTCTAGTGCAGTTTAATTTTCACAAGGCATGTTTTGGTCCTATGTTTAAGATCCGCACTAATCGATCACATTCAAACTCACAAGTCGGGATTGTCGGCGCACATCTGCCATCATTTAAAGCTCAGGTGTTCGAGTAGGCTTTTTATGAAATTTTTGTAACAGTTCAAGAGGGTGTGCACACTTGTGCAACCACATACATCTCGAGTTTATTTACTTTTTCACTTGACTTTTTTTTTGGCTAATGTTGAAAAGGTTTTGGAAGGATTCTGGTTCACATTTTTCATGGCAAAAAAAAAAAAAAAGACATTTTGGCAGGGGTGTGTAGACTTTATATATCCACCTTATATGAGTGCAGCATTTGATATAATGACAGTTTTGAGCTAATGGTGTATATTTGTCATCCCGACTGACTAAATGGAGTCGGGCATGCTGACGGGCATTAGTCAGACGAGATTTTCCACATCTGGCAAGGATATTCTGTTTTTAGTCCCATGTCAGATTTATCCTCTAATTAGACGCGGAGATTACGCTGCGCACCGGCAAGAAGGTTTAGCAAACTGGAAAAAGGTAACCCTTGATCCGACTCTGCTCTGTAAACGGCCGTATTCATCAAAAAATGTGCCTTAAAAAGGGAGTAGTGAGGCAAGCTAATAATAGCTTGCGGGGCTTACAGGACCGCGCTGGAGTCATCAGACAACCTGAAGCGGAACACGTCGGCCTCACGCGCTGCCTTGTTAGGGGAATAATCGCATCACCATCTGATGGCAGACAAGTGCTTTTTAATACAAAAAGTTGTGCACTTTTTTTTTTTTTATTGCAATATAGCTCACACATTGCAGACTGTTACTTAAAAATTGTGAATGACGTGCATTTTCACTTGGTGTTATTGGAAATTTTGCTCGCTTCCATCCATTGCCCCAATAACACTGGTCAACACGTTATTATTATTATTATTATTCATGTTGATAATGATAAATTGACTGCTTTATATTTCGCTTAATGTTATTAACTCATTCACTCCCAACCATTTTCACTGAAGTGCTTTCCTGGATTTTGACTGATTTTTCAAGGCCCGTGAAATATTATGTTCTATTGCTATAAAAACATGGAACATACCAAAAGAGCGATTAGAGTCTCTTCTTTTATCAGAGAAGAAAAATGATATTCCTATCTGTTTCCGCTGTGCAGCAATTAGCACTAAAATTAGCTAAGTTTCATCGTTTTTCACAATTCTGTTTAGAACTGTGGGGAAATCAGCTTGTTTTAACATGGCCTGGTTGATCTCTTATACTCTGCTGCCACTCAACCATTTTCTGCAGTAGAAAGACTGCATCAAAGCCTTCTCTATGCTCTAGCATAAAAAAAAACAAAAACAAAAAACGTATAAATACGTCTTTGGGACACTTAAAACATTTAAACTATGACGTATTTATATGTTTTTGGGAGCTAATGAGTTAATAGTATTATATTTTTATTGTTACTATTATTTTATTTTTCAGATATGCAAGTAAGATTTTCTAGATGATTTCTTTTTCATCCATGCCCCACTGGTCAATTATTTATTTATTTATTTATTTATTTACAAAGTAATAATAATAACAATAATAAAGTATAGAAAAATAATTAATTAATTACAATTCATTAATTAAGTCAAGTAGATATGCAAAAAAAATTATGGATGTTAAAAAGCCTACTAAATCAAATAACAAATAAATAATAAATTTAAAAAAAAAAAATCAAAGTGGCCCGTGCAGCTTTCTATTTTTCTGGATGTGGCCCTCAGAGGGGAAAAAAAGTTTGGACACCCCTGTTTTAAGAGATGTGAACACATTTGCTGCCTCGCATGAAGGGCAACTTTCGGTCGGTTGAGTGTCGGGTGTCTGTTCGTTACGCCTGAGTTCTTATAACCGTGTTTGGGCAAAAAAAAAAAAATGAGCGAGGCTGAGCGGCGGGCCAGATTTGGGAGCAAAGGGGGCAATCGCAGCTGGGCTCAACAAAGGATGGATTTCACACGTTTTTCCATCTTGTGCTGGACGGCGGAGCAACTTTTTTTTTTTTTTTTTTTTTTTCCCATTCACTTTCTTTATCGTCTCTCGCAAGCTCGTGTTTGTGACGTTGTTTGGGCCAAGCCAGGAGGTTCTACAGTCAGGCTCATAGAATATTATGCTCTATTAATCAAAAGAAAGATTAAAATCTCTTCTTTCATCAGGGGAAAAAAAAGTATATTTGTATCTTTATCTGTTTTGCAGCATTAGCATTAGAATATAGCTAACTTTCATCATTATTCACAAATCTATTTAGAATTTTGAGCTTCTTTTTTTTTCAACATGGTCTTGGTTGATCTCTTATACTCTGCTGCCACCTGCTGGCCGATTTTAGAATTACTGCCATTTTTTTATTTTTTTTTTAACCCGTTCTCCGCAGTTGAGGCTGCATCAAAGCATGTGGGAAAATATATTACCAAGTGGGCCGCATCGGTAAAATAACGGTATATAACTATGTTACCGTCATTTATACGCAGATTTGTGGACCGGCCCAAAATTAAGGAGCTCAACTGGAATCATGTTCCGAGAAAATAACACAAATGCAAATGGAACGCTGTTTTCATTTTACTAGCGTTTAGAATGCAGACATTTATTTTAAGGTGAGTTGAGAGTTTCCCAGATTTCCTGCAATGGCATTTGATGTCATAAAACTGTCAGCCCGTCGTGGGTTCTTTTACGCACGAGTACGATACAAATCGTCTGTCGGATCTTCAATGTAATTAGACAAAATTCGTCTAACATCCGTCATAATATGCCTTTGGAATATTCGCGGTCATAAATGGTTGAAGTCAAATTCGTCATAGTTACTGCCGCTCGTAACCATGATGAACCGTTTGTTGGCCATCTTCAATTTTCTTCATCTTGCCTGACGCTCCAAAACGCCAACCGAACAATTGAACCCGAATGGAAAACAGTTTTTCTATTTTTATATCAATCCAAACGATCACAAATATAATACAACAATGCAAGTTTGGTTTTACATTACAGTTTGAAATAACTTTCTTGGGTCTTCCCGTTCAGAGTGAAATCATATTAACGTTTCTAATTGGGCTGTCAAAATTGTCGCAACGTCCACATCAAAATTCAGCAGTAATAAATTTAATAATAATAATGCATACCTGGGTGAAGTTGTTTTCTACAATTTTAAAAATGTGCAGAATTTCACAAGTTACTTCATGTTAATGAAAAGATTTTAATATGTTAATAAAAAGATTTTAATATTAAAGTTTTTAATATGAAAAAAACGCACTGAGCTGTCACCAACGTCTTACAAATGCAATGATGCCATCTCGTGGCAGCAAAATGACCTCAACATATATCTCATTCGGGGTTTTTTTATAGTCCAGTACATCTTTTTCCATTTTAACTCAATTTTATGAATTATGAAATGACTGTATCAATGAGTAAAATATGCAGCCATATTTTATATATATATAAAATTTGGTTATTTCTTATTATATATTATATTATTGTATTTTATATATATATATATATATATATATATATATATATATATATATGTATATATGTATATATATATATATGTATGTATATATATGTCTTTTATGTTAAGAGTATGAAAACTTTTAAAATCTTTTACTTTGAAAATTTTTATTGTACATCTAGAACAAATATAAAATGTGCGATTAATCGCGAGTTAACTCTTGAAGTCATGCGATTAATTACAATTAAATATTTTAATTTACCCAACACCCCTTAATTTCCAACAATTGTAAACACTTTGAGGCAAAAGGACGTGAAAAGCAGGCCCCAAACGGAGCCATAATTCCAAAACCCAGACGCCGCACGCAAAGGTCACAATTTGCCTATCACGCTCGCCGACCGTTTCTGTCATTTGCATCTTGCTCTGCAGACTAAAAATAACGTCAACAAAACGGCGCTAATTCGGCCACGTGCTTGGCTTGGCTTGTCGGAGAATCCGTGGTGGTGGGGAGGGGGATTTGGGGAGGGGGGGGGGGGGCCTTAAAAAAGATAACGAAAGAACAAGACGACATACTGCACAAGGGAGTCAAACATCAAGACGAGGAAGAAACAGTACAGTGCGAGTTTGTGTTCTTTCCAACGGTGAGGGAAGAGGAGGAGGAGGAGGAGGAAGGGGTGCTTCCTCTTCAGTCTGGGGGCCGAGCTGCTGATGCATCCCAGCAAGCCTCTGCCTACTATAGCAACAGGAGAAGCCTCGGTATAAAAAAAGCGCGCACGTTTCTCGGGGCGTGGGGGGGGGGCGGAAGCCTTCCGAAGCGTTTTGTCAAGCCGCAGCATGAGCCCGGACCGAGACTTCACAAAACCATGCCAAGCCTAACTGTCCAACCACCCGCACAGCACTTCATCATGGACAGAGATGACAGGAAGCGAAACAAGAACATGTGAGTAACTGCCGGGTTTTTTGTTTTTTTTTGTTTTGCTCGTCGACGTTTTCGCCTTATTTACTTTGTACGCGTCCGGCTTCCTCATGCATGCGCTTGCCTTCAAATAAATCAACTTTTTTTCTTTGTTTTCCGTTCCTTACGATGCCGCGTGCTTATAAATAACACGCCCCGACATTCTCGGACGGATGATATTCATTTGAACGACGGTAAATCCGGGGATTATATTTCTGTTTTTTTTTTTCTCTGCAGCGGAAAGAACTTCATGTGCCGACTCCAGTGCATGTTCTCACACTCGTCAAGTTCGGAGAGGTAAGGAGACTTATGGGGTCTTTTTTTTTTGCCACGGATTTCAAGTTTGAAAATAGCCGGCCCGGCTCCTTTTCCTTTCCATCTATGGTCGCATGAAAGCATTTCGAAAGGACCGCGCGCCGTGTTTGCTTTGGCGGGCGCACCGACGTGTCCCGTCGTCAACCAACATGTCACTGGCTCCGAAATGCAACCGAGTTTTTTCTCATATACAACATCTTCGCTTATTCTGCTTGCGTAATACGATTTGCGTTCTCGTTCTCTCTCTCTTCTCTCTCAGCAGGCTAACTTTAGAAGATACCCAACAATGGTCGCAATCGTTGGAAAGGCTTCTGGATTCGAAATGTAAGTTGGGGAAATTTTTTTATTTGATTGCGACATGAAGCCGAATTCCATTTGGCGAATTTTTTTTTTTAACAGACGGGTTAGCCGCGTTCCGCAACTTTCTGAAGTCCGAATACAGCGACGAGAACATCGAGTTTTGGCTCACCTGTGAGGACTACAAGAAGATCAAGTCTTCGTTCCGGATGGCGTCAAAGGCCAAGAAGATTTATGAGCAATTCATCAAAGCGGAATCTCCTAAAGAGGTAAATTTCAGTCAAGAATGTACATAAATATTGACTGCTCTGTGGAGCATACGTAGATAATCCGGTACTGGTACCAATCACAAGGATCATCAAGGGACCCGTCATGAAGACATGGTCGACATCAAGATGGTTGTGATGACACTGTTAAGGAGGATAACCAGAAAAATGTTTCCATTTGACTCGACGGGCTTCCCCAATCTTTGTCCTGCAGATTTGAGACGTTTCCTGACTCTAAAGATCAGGAAAAGTTATCAGGCTTCTATAGACCTTGCTGAAGAACGGATCATATGAAGCCGGGGTGTCAGACTCAGGACAGAAGCATCTGAAAACCTGCATGATTCCGGCCCTCCAGGACCAGGATTGCGGAAGCCTGCTCTTGTAGAAGAGAATTTGTTTTTATTAAATACGTGTTTGTTTGTTTTTTAGATAAAATACTCTTCAAATGATAAAAATTGAATAACTAAATATTTTAAAAATGTCTACAAATTTTTAAGTTGTCAGAAAGTGAGACGAAAAGTATATTTAAAATGTCCAAAAAGTGGACAAATTGCCAGAAAGTTTCATTTAAATAAAATAAAACATCTAAAATACTCTTCAAATGATAAAAATTGAAAAACTAAATATTTTAAAAATGTCAGAACAAATTTTTAACTTGTCAGAAAGAGAGACGAAAATTATATTTCAAATGTCCAAAAAGTGGACAAAATGCCAGAAAGTTTCATTTAAATAAAATAAAACATCTAAAATACTCTTCAAATGATAAAAATTGAATAACTAAATATTTTAAAAATGTAAGTCGAAATTTTTAAGTTGTCAGAAAGAGAGACAAAAAGTATATTTAAAATGTCCAAAAAGTGGACAAATTGCCAGAAAATTTCATTTAAATAAAATAAAACATTTATAAAATGTCAAAATAACAAAAGAAGATATCCCAAAAATTACAATAAAATGTCCACAAAATTGCCCAAAAAAAGTCAGAAAATTGATTTTAAGAAGAGGCAAGAAAGAAAATGTTCAAAAAGTAACTATAAAACAAGTGTCAGAGAATTGCGAGCACAAAAATACAGAAAAAATATCCACACAAAAAAGAGCCACGAAATGTCCAAAAAAGAAAGAATTGAGTCAGAAAATTACCATATGTCCAAACAAAAGCCAAAAATGTTAGAAATTTGACAGAAAGTCAGAAAAGTCTAAAAATGTATAAAAAAATTACCCCCCGAAAATCCAAAACCGGAAGATCTTGAAAGTTAGAAGAAAATGAATCAATTTATTGGATGCTGCATATTTATAAGGGGAAACGTGTAACCTGTATTTGAATTACATCTTTTGTGACGCCAGTCCTCGAACTTTTCTGACAAGCGCGCACCTTGCTAATGACGCCGCGTCTGCCTGCTTTCCAGATCAACATTGACTACCACACTCGGGAGCAGATCAAAAGAAGCGTCAAGAGTCCCACAGTGTGTTGCTTCGACGACGCTCAGAAGATGGTTTACGGGCTGATGGAGAGGGACTCGTACCCGCGCTTCCTGCGCTCGGACATTTACAGAACTCTGCTGGAAAACCTTTCGGCCGACGCCACCAAGGGGTGAAAGGCAAGGAGGACGCCGCCATGATGGACGAAGCAACTCGCGACTGGAACGCTGGGACCCGATTTTCAGCGAAGGAGGGTCGACATCGTCGAAGGGGAAGCACGCATCATAGACAAACAAAAAAAAAACAAAAAAACGCGGGAAAAGCCCTCAACTCTGCCCTCGTCCAGCCATGAACGGATTTCCCGCGCTGAGCACCCGTTGAATGTGAACGCAGACGACCGCGCCAATCCCGAAAAACAAAACGGCGCCGACTTGCCGTTGCCTTTTGGCGTAAACGGAACCTCCGAAATGACTTCCCATCTGCTCGGATCAATGAGCTCATAACACGTACGCACAACAACACAACAACAGAACAGACCTCAACCAAACCGCCCTTCTTCGTCGAGGTGTTTTGCTTTGCAGCTCAGGATGAAAAATGCAAAACAGAATCACACTCATGCAAATGTATTGATCCCATTTATTGACAATTTGTTTTGCCGTTTTTTTTTAGTTTTGTTTTTTGCACTTGACCAAAACCTTCAACTATTGGCAACGTTGAGGCTGCCGATTGCTCCGTGAAAACGTGTTCTTGACTTTTTGGGTCACATCATACTCAAAAGTGCTCATATTAGACAGCAACGTGACAAGATTTTCCCAACGTTCAGAAGGTCAGGAGACCAGAGGAAAGAAAGACGATTCAAAGTGAAATCCAGCACCAACTAAACGCCACGTGGTTACAAAACCAGAATCTTAACACCAACCCCCCCCAAAAAGCTTCTGGATTCCAACAGATTAGTGACATCTCAAGAGACCAGAGGAAAAACTAAAGAGAGGAAAGGCGGAAGGATAGATGAAGCGGAGTGAGACCCACAGACACCGGCCTCCTCTGATTCGGCGAGCAGTCGGAGGGAGAATCGAATTCTGTTTGAATGGCAGTAGATTGCTGGTGTGCTGGTGCTCAACCACTGCCAGTATTGGACGCCCCCTTGTGGCTGAAATTAGAAGTTAAAAGAGTAGAAGATTGCCATTAATTTCATTTTATTATTCCACATAGATGGCGGCCTCTTGTCACGTTGCTGCTCGTATGTCCTCATTTTTAGGTCAGAAAAAAAATCCATCATTTGGTCGTTTTGCACTTCTGATGACATATTTTAGCTCAAACTATATGCAATTGTTTCATTTCTTTATTTATGTGACACTTGAACTCACTATATTGAGTCGAATCTGACTGAAGCGTTGCACGACGGCAACTGAGGTGGCGACTTTTCTAAAAAAAAAAAAATAGTGACCTTACTGTTTGCTGACTACTGGCCATCATTGAAATCTATGCTTACTTTTTGCAGCACAGAAAAAAAAAATGCTTGATTTCATGTATGGACATTTTGCACGTTGCACTGTTGAAATTCAATCTAGTCACAGTTTCAAGCATGCTGTATAATAATTATCGAACATGTACATTGAGAAGTTAAATGTATTATTTATTTTCAATTCACACAATATCTTCGCGTGTTCCTGTTGTTGAAGTGCCTTTTTTTGTTTTTTTTAAATGTTAATGATTATAAGTAGATTAAATTATTATGAACTCCATCATGCTTAACCTTTTGTTTAGTCTGTTATTATTATTATTATTATTGCCATGGATGTCATGTGTGTTGACTCGCGACATTCCCATGACACGGACAGGGTGGAGACAAAATCATAATCGGTTGCGTCAATTAATTTCAGCACTACACAAAATACATGTTGGGTGTGCAGATTTAGAGTATCTGTCATATTCCACTAACTGCTAATGAGACTTTATAATCCATCTTTTTTGTTGTTGTTGTTGTTGTTGACATGATATTTAGGAAGATTTATTTAGATATAGCTATATAGAAAGACATATTTATTAGTATTTTTATTTATTTTTTATTTTTTTATTTTTTTGCTCAACGAACTGTGAATTGTAAAATGTTGATATCCACGGTCTATAAAATTGGTATAATTGTTCAGGGTCAGAGGTCGCCGGGAGTCAAAGGCCGCATGTAGCGACGGACGACAAGTTCACACGTCGTGGTTGTCGTGACGACGTCATGTGAATCGACCGCGAGCCTCGGATTATGTAATTCTAATTTCAGGCAGCGTAAGTGGAACGCGGTTTAGTCTCATTCGACTCGTCGTCAGCAGCTTTTTTTTTTTTTTTTTTTTTTTTTTTTTTTTTTTTGGGTATGCGCGATATGTGGGGCCAAAACACAGGGCAGCGTTTCAATCGTTTTTTATCGATGTACAGTCGGGATGTTTTTTTCAGGATTTTGCTCAGAAACTCGAAAATCGAGAAGAGAATCTTATTGAGGAAGTGCAATCTATCAAACATTATTTATATAGCACCTTTTCATACATTTAAAGTGCTGAACAATGAAAACATCCTTAATACCATAAAAAAGAAACACACGCAAACCGCAACATGGAGGGGCACAGAAGAACCCTGTTAGGAAAGGCACCCAGGAGGATTTCATCCACAGTGAGAGGGATGACGACCAACCACCACAGGTAGGACGACAGTTTTGTTATTTGAAGATCTCCGAATCGAGCTCATTGCTCGTGGCGACATTGAGGGAAAAAAAAATTTCTGAACTAAAATTTATTTCAATAATCAGCAGCCTGACACGGGAAAAAAAAAAGGGTTCAGGGTCATTGTTGGACTGTTCCCTGGAAAAGTGGGTATACTCTAAATAAATTGTTGTTGCTGTTTTTGTTTTAGAAACGGCAACAGGTAAGAAAAATAAGAAAAATCAGGACTTGATTCACTCATTTACTCCCAAAAACTTACCAATATGTTCTATTTTAAATATTAACATGATCCCAAAGATGTATTTATACATTTTGGCTTTGATGCAGCCTCTCGACTGAAGAGAATGGCTTGAAGCAATGGTAGTTATTACAAAAAAAAAAAAAAAAAAACGGCCAGCAGATGGCAGCAGAGTATAAGAGATCAAATTTTTTTATTTTTTTATTTTTTTTTAACCCCCACTATTTTAAACAGAATAATGATTAATGATGAATAGAAATATACTTTCCCCATTGATGACAGAAGAGACGCTAATCTTTCTTGTGGTAGGTTCCATGTTTTTATTATAGCAGTAGGACACAATATTCTTTGGGCGGGGTAATAATTTGGTGCACACAGGGCGGCAATCAAGCGAGGAATTTTATTGTATTGCATTGGTGTGAAATTGGAAATTATATTTTTTTTGAGAGAGAGTTGAAAGCTCATTATTGTGCATAGCCTTTGTGGCAACAAACTAACAAGCGCAGTATTTGATGAACAGACGATTGAGTTGTTTCAGATTTTTTTGTTTGTTTTTTTTTTTTGTCTTCCCAAAAGTATGTATGGAACTGGTCGCCTGTGGCATTTACCAGTGCGCAATAAATAGCTCTCCGTTTCAAGAAGGATTGTTGACCTTGTGCAACAAGGTCATGTCATTAATTAGTGAGTTGAGGAATTCCATGAGTCACCCAGACAATTTGCTGGCGATTGCGCAACACCCAACTAACATACTTTTAAGCCGCAAATAATGGGGCCCCATTCACGAAACGATTATCGGAGCGATTGATTTCACACAAAAAAAAAAGTCACAGTTCCAATTAAAAAGTCAGCATTGTTATCCCTTGTGAAAGAAATAAGATTATGTCACATGTCATGTGTCAGCGTTTGGAAATGAAATTGACATTTTGTTTATGAAAAAAAAAAAAAAAAAAAAGTGAGTACAACTCAGCAGTCGGACAAAAAGAAAATTCTTCGGACGTTCCTGCATTTGGATTGGCGTGCCTCCGCGTCACCTTGTGAAATGTCACAAAAATTTGTATTCATGTGGCTCATATCATGTTTTGCGCTACTTCCGTTACTTTGCAATTGTGCCGCTGCGCTTTCTGCCTTCCCCTGGCCCTCCCTAACCTGTGAAACCCTACTTTGAAACCCTAACCCGAGTTTAAAACCCTACTTTGAAACCCTAACCCTAGTTTAAAACCCTACTTTGAAACCCTAACCCTAGTTTAAAACCCTACTTTGAAACCCCAACCCTAGTTTAAAACCCTACTTTGAAACCCTAACCCTAGTTTAAAACCCTACTTGGAAACCCAAACGCTGGTTTAAAACCGTAGTTGTAGGTTAAAACCCTATTTTTGAAGCCGAAACAATAGTTTGCGACCCTACTTTGAAAAACGAGGTCACGCATTTTGACACGTTGAATTTTTAATAATTTCATAACCGTTGTTGCTTTGAAAACATCTGCTGTACTTTTTGTTTAGATTTCTGGCCGCAGTGCGAAGCGGGCTTCTTGAGCACACACTTCTTTGCTGTCACGCGGCAGCTTCCTAGATTTTACACTTAACCGCAGTAAGTCATCACAAATGTCAGTTTTTCTTTTTGATCTTTTGAACTTTTTTGGGCTTGACCTGTTGTTGTTTTTTCCTTTTTTACTTGTTTTTACCTCATCTCCTCCATTGTTGTTGTTCTGTCAAGTCGTCAACAGTTTGACTGTCAGACTTATTTTTCCTATCATAAACTCGACCTAAAACAAAGTATGTCATGGTTGTAAAATGGCTGCAACTTCTCAATCTTCCTACGGACGTCCGATGCAAGTTCAAAATCTGACTTTTTTTTTTTTTTTTATTAATATCCGACACAACAATAACAACCCTCCCAATCCCACAAGCAGCAAAGTAGACGTCGGGATGACACAAATGTGGCGTTTTTGCTCCAGCTGGCGCGGCGCCGACTTGCAGTGGCGGAGCGACATTCCGCAGGGGCCATCTTCATGCGTCGTCAATAAACAATCGGCATTAATTGTGCTTCATTCAAGTGACTTGTTTTGTTTAACTTTAGCGAGAATCCTTTTAAGTGAGTCAGAAAACAGGACAATAAAATTGCTAATCGCATGGTTGTTTAAAAAACAGCAACAAACTTACTATACATGGTCATGAAAAAATGTAAATAAAAACCATGGTCATTTTAACTTACTAAGCTTAAAAACAAAACAAACACCTTACTATGTATGCTCATTTACAACAACAACAACAACAAAATAGACTTACTATACTACTATATGTACATGGTCTGAAAGGGAAAAAGAAGACGCCTTACGACACCCGGTCATTTAAAAAAATAAAATTAATGCCTTACATGGTGTTTTTTTTTTAAAACACCTTTTAAAAAATGCCTTACTACACATGGTCGATTTTTTACCATGTATACTAAGGCGTTTTTTTTTTTTTTTTTTTTTGTTTTTTTAAACAACCATTTAAAGTATGGCGGGGTTTTTTTGTTTTTGTTTTTTTTTTTCAAACGACCATGTATTGTACGCCGTTTTTTTTTTGTTTTTTTTTAAACGACCATGTATAATAAGGCCTTTTTTTTTTTTTTTTCAAAACCATGTATATAGTAAGTCTTTTTTTTTTTTTTTTTTAACGACTATTTATAGTATGGCGGGTTTTTTTGTTTTTTTTCAAACGACCACATATAGTGAGGCATTTTTTTGTTTTTTGTTTTTTCAAACGACCATGTATAGTGAGGCATTTTTTTTTTTTAAACGACCATGTATACTAAGGCGTTTTTTTTGTTTGTTTTTGTTTTTCAAACGACCACGTATAGTATGGCGTTTTTTAAAAAAAAACAAAAAAAAGGCTTTTTTTTTTTTTTTTTTTTTTTTTTTTTTTTTTTTTTTTTTTAAATTAAATCGACCATATATCGTCAGGCGTTTTTTTGTTTTTACAAAGACCAGCTCGGTGGTCTAGTGGTAGAGTGTCCACCCTGAGACTAGGAGGTCCTGGGTTCAATCCCCCGGCCGGGTAATGCAAAGACTATAAAAATAAACGACCATGGATGTAGTAAGTAGTTTTTTGTTTTCTCAAACGACCATGTATAGTATGGCGTTTAAAAAAAACAAAAAACGACCATGTATACTAAGGCATTTTTTTTTTTTTTTCAAATGACCATGTATAGTTTGCCGTTTTTTGTTTTGTTTTGTTTTTTCAAACAACCATGTATAGTAAGGCATTTTTTTTCTTTCTTTTTTTTAAAAACGACCATGTATAGTAAGGCATTTTTTTTTTCTTTTTTTTAAACGACCATGTATAGTGAGGCGTTTTTTTTTTTAAAAACGACCATGTATACTAAGGCGTTTTTTTTTTGTTTTTTTTCAAACGACCATGTAGAGTGAGGTGTTTTGTTTTTTTTAAAAACGACCATGTATACTAAGGCGTTTTTTTTTTTTTTTTTTTTCAAACGACCATGTATAGTATGCCGTTTTTTGTTTTTTTTTTTAAAGTGACCATGTATAGTAAGGCATTTTTTTTTTTTTTTTTTCAAACGACCATGTATAGTAAGGCATTTTTTTTTTTTTTTTTTTTTCAAACGACCATGTAGAGTGAGACGTTTTTTTTTTTTAAAACGACCATGTATACTAAGGCGTTTTTTGTTTTTTTTTTTTTGTTTTTTCAAACGACCATGTAGAGTGAGGCGGTTTTTTTTTTAAAAAACGACCATGTATACTAAGGCGTTTTTTTTGTTTGTTTTTTTCAAACGACCATGTATAGTATGCCGGTTTTTTTTTTTTTTTTAAAGTGACCATGTATAGTAAGGCATTTTTTTTTTTTTTTTTTTTTTTCAAACGACCATGTATAGTAAGGCATTTTTTTTTTTTTTTTTTTTTTTTCAAACGACCATGTATAGTAAGGCATTTTTTTTTTTTTTTTTTTTTTTTCAAACGACCATGTAGAGTGAGGCGTTTTTTTTAAAAAAAAAAAACGACCATGTATACTAAGGCGTTTTTTTTTTTGTTTTTTTTCAAACGACCATGTATAGTATGCCGTTTTTTTTTGTTTTTTTTAAAGTGACCATGTATAGTAAGGCATTTTTTTTGTTTTTTTTTCAAACGACCATGTCGAGTGAGGCGTTTTTTTTTTAAAAAAAACGACCATGTATACTAAGGCGTTTTTTTTTGTTTTTTTTCAAATGACCATGTATAGTATGCCGTTTTTTTTTTTTTTAAAGTGACCATGTATAGTAAGGCATTTTTTTTTTTTTTTTTTTTTTTTTCAAACGACCATGTATAGTAAGGCATTTTTAAAAAAAAAACAAAAACAAAAAAAACTACCATGTATACTAAGGCATTTTTGTTTGTTTTTGTTTTTCAAACGACCACGTATAGAATGGCGTTTTTTTTTTTTAAAAAACGACCATGTATACTAAGGCGTTTATTTATTTATTTATTTATTTATTTTTTTCAAACGACCACGTATAGTATGCCGTTTTTAAAAAAAAAAAAAAAACGACCATGTATACTAAGGCATTTTTTTTGTTTTTTTTTTCAAACGACCATGTATAGTGAGGCGTTTTTTTTTAAAATGACCATGCATACTAAGGCGTGTTTTTTTTTTTTTCAAACGACCGTGTATAGTATGGCTTTAAAAAAAAAAAAAAAAAAAAAAAAAAAAAAAAAAAAAAAAAAAAAAAAACGACCATGTATACTTAGGCTTTTTTTTTTTTTTCAAACGACCACGTATAGTATGGCATTTTTTTTATTTATTTATTTATTTTTTTCAAACGACCACGTATAGTATGGCGTTTAAAAAAAACAAAAAAAAACGACCATGTATACTAAGGCATTTTTTTTGTTGTTTTTTTCAAACGACCATGTATAGTGAGGCGTTTTTTTTTAAAATGACCATGCATACTAAGGCGTGTTTTTTTTTTTTTTCAAACGACCGTGTATAGTATGGCTTTTAAAAAAAAAAAAAAAAAAAAAAAAAAAAACGACCATGTATACTTAGGCTTTTTTTTTTTTTTCAAACGACCACGTATAGTATGGCATTTTTTTTATTTATTTATTTATTTTTTTCAAACGACCACGTATAGTATGGCGTTTAAAAAAAACAAAAAAAAACGACCATGTATACTTTTTTTTTAAACGACCATGTATAGTCAGGCGTTTCTTTTGTTTTTTCAAAGACCAGCTTGGTGGTCTAGTGGTAGAGTGTCCACCCTGGGTCTGGGAGGTCCTGGGTTCAATCCCCCGGCCAGGTCACACCATAGACTGTAAAAATAATATAATAATAAATGACCATGTATACTTAGGTGTTTTGTTTTTTTTTTTTTCAAACGACCATGTATAGTAAGGCCTTTTTTTTTTTTTTTTTTTTTTTTAAAACGACCATTTATAGTATGACGTTTTTTGTTTTGTTTTTTTTACTTTTCAAAGACCAGCTCAGTTGTCTAGTGGTAGAGTGTCCACCCTGAGACTAGGAGGTCCTGGGTTCAATCCCCCGGCCGGGTAATGCAAAGACTATAAAAATAAACGACCATGGATGTAGTAAGTAGTTTTTTGTTTTCTCAAACGACCATGTATAGTATGGCGTTTAAAAAAAACAAAAAACGACCATGTATACTAAGGCATTTTTTTTTTTTTTCAAATGACCATGTATAGTTTGCCGTTTTTTGTTTTGTTTTGTTTTTTCAAACAACCATGTATAGTAAGGCATTTTTTTTCTTTTTTTTTTTTAAAAACGACCATGTATAGTAAGGCATTTTTTTTTTTTTTTTTTTAAACGACCATGTATAGTGAGGCGTTTTTTTTTTAAAAAACGACCATGTATACTAAGGCGTTTTTTTTTTGTTTTTTTTCAAACGACCATGTAGAGTGAGGTGTTTTGTTTTTTTTAAAAACGACCATGTATACTAAGGCATTTTTTTTTTTTTTTTTTTCAAACGACCATGTATAGTAAGGCATTTTTTTTTTTTTTTTTTTTTCAAACGACCATGTAGAGTGAGACGTTTTTTTTTTTTAAAACGACCATGTATACTAAGGCGTTTTTTTTTTGTTTTTTTTGTTTTTTCAAACGACCATGTAGAGTGAGGCGTTTTTTTTTTTAAAAAACGACCATGTATACTAAGGCGTTTTTTTTGTTTGTTTTTTTCAAACGACCATGTATAGTATGCCGTTTTTTTTTTTTTTTTTTAAAGTGACCATGTATAGTAAGGCATTTTTTTTTTTTTTTTTTTTTTTCAAACGACCATGTATAGTAAGGCATTTTTTTTTTTTTTTTTTTTTTCAAACGACCATGTATAGTAAGGCATTTTTTTTTTTTTTTTTTTTTTTTCAAACGACCATGTAGAGTGAGGCGTTTTTTTAAAAAAAAAAAACGACCATGTATACTAAGGCGTTTTTTTTTTTGTTTTTTTTCAAACGACCATGTATAGTATGCCGTTTTTTTTTGTTTTTTTTAAAGTGACCATGTATAGTAAGGCATTTTTTTTGTTTTTTTTTCAAACGACCATGTCGAGTGAGGCGTTTTTTTTTAAAAAAAAACGACCATGTATACTAAGGCGTTTTTTTTTGTTTTTTTTCAAATGACCATGTATAGTATGCCGTTTTTTTTTTTTTTAAAGTGACCATGTATAGTAAGGCATTTTTTTTTTTTTTTTCAAACGACCATGTATAGTATGGCCTTTTTAAAAAAAAAAAAAAAAAAAAAAAAACTACCATGTATACTAAGGCATTTTTGTTTGTTTTTGTTTTTCAAACGACCACGTATAGAATGGCGTTTTTTTTTTTTAAAAAACGACCATGTATACTAAGGCGTTTATTTATTTATTTATTTATTTATTTTTTTCAAACGACCACGTATAGTATGCCGTTTTTAAAAAAACAAAAAAAAACGACCATGTATACTAAGGCATTTTTTTTGTTTTTTTTTTCAAACGACCATGTATAGTGAGGCGTTTTTTTTTAAAATGACCATGCATACTAAGGCGTGTTTTTTTTTTTTCAAACGACCGTGTATAGTATGGCTTTTAAAAAAAAAAAAAAACGACCATGTATACTTAGGCTTTTTTTTTTTTTTCAAACGACCACGTATAGTATGGCATTTTTTTTATTTATTTATTTATTTTTTTCAAACGACCACGTATAGTATGGCGTTTAAAAAAAACAAAAAAAAACGACCATGTATACTTTTTTTTTAAACGACCATGTATAGTCAGGCGTTTCTTTTGTTTTTTCAAAGACCAGCTTGGTGGTCTAGTGGTAGAGTGTCCACCCTGGGTCTGGGAGGTCCTGGGTTCAATCCCCCGGCCAGGTCACACCATAGACTGTAAAAATAATATAATAATAAATGACCATGTATACTTAGGTGTTTTTTTTTTTTTTTTTTCAAACGACCATGTATAGTAAGGCCTTTTTTTTTTTTTTTTTTTTTTTTAAAACGACCATTTATAGTATGACGTTTTTTGTTTTGTTTTTTTTACTTTTCAAAGACCAGCTCAGTTGTCTAGTGGTAGAGTGTCCACCCTGAGACTAGGAGGTCCTGGGTTCAATCCCCCGGCCGGGTAATGCAAAGACTATAAAAATAAACGACCATGGATGTAGTAAGTAGTTTTTTGTTTTCTCAAACGACCATGTATAGTATGGCGTTTAAAAAAAACAAAAAACGACCATGTATACTAAGGCATTTTTTTTTTTTTCAAATGACCATGTATAGTTTGCCGTTTTTTGTTTTGTTTTATTTTTTCAAACAACCATGTATAGTAAGGCATTTTTTTTCTTTTTTTTTTTTAAAAACGACCATGTATAGTAAGGCATTTTTTTTTTCTTTTTTTTAAACGACCATGTATAGTGAGGCGGGTTTTTTTTTAAAAACGACCATGTATACTAAGGCGTTTTTTTTTTGTTTTTTTTCAAACGACCATGTAGAGTGAGGTGTTTTGTTTTTTTTAAAAACGACCATGTATACTAAGGCGTTTTTTTTTTTTTTTTTTTCAAACGACCATGTATAGTATGCCGTTTTTTTTTTTTTTTTAAAGTGACCATGTATAGTAAGGCATTTTTTTTTTTTTTTTTTTCAAACGACCATGTATAGTAAGGCATTTTTTTTTTTTTTTTTTTTCAAACGACCATGTAGAGTGAGACGTTTTTTTTTTTTAAAACGACCATGTATACTAAGGCGTTTTTTTTTTGTTTTTTTTGTTTTTTCAAACGACCATGTAGAGTGAGGCGTTTTTTTTTTTAAAAAACGACCATGTATACTAAGGCGTTTTTTTTGTTTGTTTTTTTCAAACGACCATGTATAGTATGCCGTTTTTGTTTGTTTTTTTAAAGTGACCATGTATAGTAAGGCATTTTTTTTTTTTTTTTTTTTTCAAACGACCATGTATAGTAAGGCATTTTTTTTTTTTTTTTTTTTTGTTTTCAAACGACCATGTAGAGTGAGGCGTTTTTTTTAAAAAAAAAAACGACCATGTATACTAAGGCGTTTTTTTTTTTGTTTTTTTTCAAACGACCATGTATAGTATGCCGTTTTTTTTTGTTTTTTTTAAAGTGACCATGTATAGTAAGGCATTTTTTTTGTTTTTTTTTCAAACGACCATGTCGAGTGAGGCGTTTTTTTTTAAAAAAAACGACCATGTATACTAAGGCGTTTTTTTTTGTTTTTTTTCAAATGACCATGTATAGTATGCCGTTTTTTTTTTTTTTAAAGTGACCATGTATAGTAAGGCATTTTTTTTTTTTTTTTTTTCAAACGACCATGTATAGTATGGCCTTTTTAAAAAAAAAACAAAAACAAAAAAAACTACCATGTATACTAAGGCATTTTTGTTTGTTTTTGTTTTTCAAACGACCACGTATAGAATGGCGTTTTTTTTTTTTTAAAAACGACCATGTATACTAAGGCGTTTATTTATTTATTTATTTATTTATTTTTTTCAAACGACCACGTATAGTATGCCGTTTTAAAAAAAAAAAAAAAAAACGACCATGTATACTAAGGCATTTTTTTTGTTTTTTTTTTCAAACGACCATGTATAGTGAGGCGTTTTTTTTTAAAATGACCATGCATACTAAGGCGTGTTTTTTTTTTTTTTCAAACGACCGTGTATAGTATGGCTTTTAAAAAAAAAAAAAAAAAAAAAAAAAAAAACGACCATGTATACTTAGGCTTTTTTTTTTTTTTCAAACGACCACGTATAGTATGGCATTTTTTTTATTTATTTATTTATTTTTTTCAAACGACCACGTATAGTATGGCGTTTAAAAAAAACAAAAAAAAACGACCATGTATACTTTTTTTTTAAACGACCATGTATAGTCAGGCGTTTCTTTTGTTTTTTCAAAGACCAGCTTGGTGGTCTAGTGGTAGAGTGTCCACCCTGGGTCTGGGAGGTCCTGGGTTCAATCCCCCGGCCAGGTCACACCATAGACTGTAAAAATAATATAATAATAAATGACCATGTATACTTAGGTGTTTTTTTTTTTTTTTTTTCAAACGACCATGTATAGTAAGGCCTTTTTTTTTTTTTTTTTTTTTTTTAAAACGACCATTTATAGTATGACGTTTTTTGTTTTGTTTTTTTTACTTTTCAAAGACCAGCTCAGTTGTCTAGTGGTAGAGTGTCCACCCTGAGACTAGGAGGTCCTGGGTTCAATCCCCCGGCCGGGTAATGCAAAGACTATAAAAATAAACGACCATGGATGTAGTAAGTAGTTTTTTGTTTTCTCAAACGACCATGTATAGTATGGCGTTTTCTTTAAAAAAGAAAAAAAAAAAAACACCATGTATACTAAGGCGTTTTTGTTTTTTTTGTTTTTTTCAAACGACCATGTATAGTGAGGCGTTTTTTTTTTTAAAACGACCATGTATACTAAGGCGTTTTTTTTTTTTTTTTTTTGTTTTTTTCAAACGACCATGTAGAGTGAGGCGTTTTTTTTTTAAAAAAACGACCATGTATACTAAGGCGTTTTTGTTTTTTTTGTTTTTTTCAAACGACCATGTATAGTGAGGCGTTTTTTTTTTAAAAAAACGACCATGTATATACTAAGGCGTTTTTTTGTGTGTTTTTTTTTCAAATGACCATGTATAGAATAGCATTTTTTTTAAAAACAAAAAAAACGTGCATGTATAGTAAGGCGTTTTTTTGTTTTTTTTTCCCAACGTCCATGTATAGTATGGCGCTTTTTTAAAAAAAAACAAAAAAAACAAAAAAAACAACGACCATGTAAAGTATGGCATTTAAAAAAGAAAAAAAAAAAAAAAAAAAAAACGACCATGTATCGTCAGGCGTTTTTTTTATGTTTTTTTTTTTTTTTTTTTTAACAACCATGTATAGTAAGGCATTTTGATTTTTGTTTTTTCTCAAACGACCATGTATAGTATGGCGTTTAAAAAAAAACAAAAACGACCATGTATAGTCAGGCATTTTTTTAATGTTTTTTTTTTGGTTTTTTGATTTTTTTAAACGACCATGTATAGTAAGGCGTTTTTTTAAAAAACAAAAAACAAAAAAAACAACGACCATGTATAGTAAGGCGTTTCTTTTTTTTTTTTTTTGGCCTTTTTAAAAAGAAAAAAAACAAAAAACGACCATGTATAGTAAGGCATTTTTTTTGTTTTTTTTTTCAAACGACCATGTATAGTGAGGCGTTTTTTTTTTTTAAAAAACGACCATGTATATACTAAGGCGTTTTTTTGTGTGTTTTTTTTTCAAATGACCATGTATAGAATAGCATTTTTTTTAAAAACAAAAAAAACGTGCATGTATAGTAAGGCGTTTTTTTGTTTTTTTTTCCCAACGTCCATGTATAGTATGGCGCTTTTTTAAAAAAAAAACAAAAAAAACAAAAAAAACAACGACCATGTAAAGTATGGCATTTAAAAAAGAAAAAAAAAAAAAAAAAAAAAACGACCATGTATCGTCAGGCGTTTTTTTTATGTTTTTTTTTTTTTTTTTTTTAACAACCATGTATAGTAAGGCATTTTGATTTTTGTTTTTTCTCAAACGACCATGTATAGTATGGCGTTTAAAAAAAAACAAAAACGACCATGTATAGTCAGGCGTTTTTTTTATGTTTTTTTTGTTTTTTTTTGTTTTTTTTTCAAACGACCATGTATAGTATGGCATTTAAAAAAAAAAAATGAGCATGTATAGTAAGGCGTTTAAAAAAACAAAACAAAAAAACGACCATGTATACTAAGGCGTTTTTTTTTTTTTTTTTTTTTTTTTTTTTTTTTCTCCAAACGACCTTGTATAGTATGGCATTTAAAAAAACAAAAACAAAAAAAAACGACCATGTATAGTCAGGCATTTTTTTTAATGTTTTTTTTTTGTTTTTTTGATTTTTTTAAACGACCATGTATAGTAAGGCGTTTTTTTAAAAAACAAAAAACAAAAAAAACAACGACCATGTATAGTAAGGCGTTTCTTTTTTTTTTTTTTTTGGCCTTTTTAAAAAGAAAAAAAAAAAAAACGACCATGTATAGTAAGGCGTTTCTTTCTTTCTTTTTTTTTTTTTTTTTTTTTCAAACGACCATGTATAGTAAAAATCGCCTGACTATACATGGTCGTTTTTTTTGTTTGTTTTTTTTCATGTTTTTGTTTTGTTTTTAAACAACCATATATAGTTAGGCATTTTGTTTTTTTGTTTTTTTCTCAAACGACCATGTATAGTATGGCGTTTTCTTTAAAAAAGAAAAAAAAAAAACCACCATGTATACTAAGGCGTTTTTGTTTTTTTTGTTTTTTTCAAACGACCATGTATAGTGAGGCGTTTTTTTTTTTAAAACGACCATGTATACTAAGGCGTTTTTTTTTTTTTTTGTTTGTTTTTTTCAAACGACCATGTAGAGTGAGGCGTTTTTTTTTTTAAAAAACGACCATGTATACTAAGGCGTTTTTGTTTTTTTTGTTTTTTTCAAACGACCATGTATAGTGAGGCGTTTTTTTTTTTTAAAAAACGACCATGTATATACTAAGGCGTTTTTTTGTGTGTTTTTTTTTCAAATGACCATGTATAGAATAGCATTTTTTTTAAAAACAAAAAAAACGTGCATGTATAGTAAGGCGTTTTTTTGTTTTTTTTTCCCAACGTCCATGTATAGTATGGCGCTTTTTTAAAAAAAAACAAAAAAAACAAAAAAAACAACGACCATGTAAAGTATGGCATTTAAAAAAGAAAAAAAAAAAAAAAAAAAAAACGACCATGTATCGTCAGGCGTTTTTTTTATGTTTTTTTTTTTTTTTTTTTTAACAACCATGTATAGTAAGGCATTTTGATTTTTGTTTTTTCTCAAACGACCATGTATAGTATGGCGTTTAAAAAAAAAAAAAAACGACCATGTATAGTCAGGCGTTTTTTTTATGTTTTTTTTGTTTTTTTTTGTTTTTTTTTCAAACGACCATGTATAGTATGGCATTTAAAAAAAAAAAATGAGCATGTATAGTAAGGCGTTTAAAAAAACAAAACAAAAAAACGACCATGTATACTAAGGCGTTTTTTTTTTTTTTTTTTTTTTTTTTTTTTTTTCTCCAAACGACCTTGTATAGTATGGCATTTAAAAAAACAAAAACAAAAAAAAACGACCATGTATAGTCAGGCATTTTTTTAATGTTTTTTTTTTGGTTTTTTGATTTTTTTAAACGACCATGTATAGTAAGGCGTTTTTTAAAAAAACAAAAAACAAAAAAAACAACGACCATGTATAGTAAGGCGTTTCTTTTTTTTTTTTTTTGGCCTTTTTAAAAAGAAAAAAAACAAAAAACGACCATGTATAGTAAGGCATTTTTTTTGTTTTTTTTTTCAAACGACCATGTATAGTGAGGCGTTTTTTTTTTTTTAAAAACGACCATGTATATACTAAGGCGTTTTTTTGTGTGTTTTTTTTTCAAATGACCATGTATAGAATAGCATTTTTTTTAAAAACAAAAAAAACGTGCATGTATAGTAAGGCGTTTTTTTGTTTTTTTTTCCCAACGTCCATGTATAGTATGGCGCTTTTTTAAAAAAAAAACAAAAAAAACAAAAAAAACAACGACCATGTAAAGTATGGCATTTAAAAAAGAAAAAAAAAAAAAAAAAAAAAACGACCATGTATCGTCAGGCGTTTTTTTTATGTTTTTTTTTTTTTTTTTTTTTAACAACCATGTATAGTAAGGCATTTTGATTTTTGTTTTTTCTCAAACGACCATGTATAGTATGGCGTTTAAAAAAAAACAAAAACGACCATGTATAGTCAGGCGTTTTTTGTATGTTTTTTTTGTTTTTTTTTGTTTTTTTTTCAAACGACCATGTATAGTATGGCATTTAAAAAAAAAAATGAGCATGTATAGTAAGGCGTTTAAAAAAACAAAACAAAAAAACGACCATGTATACTAAGGCGTTTTTTTTTTTTTTTTTTTTTTTTTTTTTTTTTCTCCAAACGACCTTGTATAGTATGGCATTTAAAAAAACAAAAACAAAAAAAAACGACCATGTATAGTCAGGCATTTTTTTTAATGTTTTTTTTTTGTTTTTTTGATTTTTTTAAACGACCATGTATAGTAAGGCGTTTTTTTAAAAAACAAAAAACAAAAAAAACAACGACCATGTATAGTAAGGCGTTTCTTTTTTTTTTTTTTTTGGCCTTTTTAAAAAGAAAAAAAAAAAAAACGACCATGTATAGTAAGGCGTTTCTTTCTTTCTTTTTTTTTTTTTTTTTTTTTCAAACGACCATGTATAGTAAAAAACGCCTGACTATACATGGTCGTTTTTTTTGTTTGTTTTTTTTCATGTTTTTGTTTTGTTTTTAAACAACCATATATAGTTAGGCATTTTGTTTTTTTGTTTTTTTCTCAAACGACCATGTATAGTATGGCGTTTTCTTTAAAAAAGAAAAAAAAAAAACCACCATGTATACTAAGGCGTTTTTGTTTTTTTTGTTTTTTTCAAACGACCATGTATAGTGAGGCGTTTTTTTTTTTAAAACGACCATGTATACTAAGGCGTTTTTTTTTTTTTTTTTTTTTTTTTTTTCAAACGACCATGTAGAGTGAGGCGTTTTTTTTTTAAAAAAACGACCATGTATACTAAGGCGTTTTTGTTTTTTTTGTTTTTTTCAAACGACCATGTATAGTGAGGCGTTTTTTTTTTAAAAAAACGACCATGTATATACTAAGGCGTTTTTTTGTGTGTTTTTTTTTCAAATGACCATGTATAGAATAGCATTTTTTTTAAAAACAAAAAAAACGTGCATGTATAGTAAGGCGTTTTTTTGTTTTTTTTTCCCAACGTCCATGTATAGTATGGCGCTTTTTTAAAAAAAAACAAAAAAAACAAAAAAAACAACGACCATGTAAAGTATGGCATTTAAAAAAGAAAAAAAAAAAAAAAAAAAAAACGACCATGTATCGTCAGGCGTTTTTTTTATGTTTTTTTTTTTTTTTTTTTTAACAACCATGTATAGTAAGGCATTTTGATTTTTGTTTTTTCTCAAACGACCATGTATAGTATGGCGTTTAAAAAAAAACAAAAACGACCATGTATAGTCAGGCATTTTTTTAATGTTTTTTTTTTGGTTTTTTGATTTTTTTAAACGACCATGTATAGTAAGGCGTTTTTTTAAAAAACAAAAAACAAAAAAAACAACGACCATGTATAGTAAGGCGTTTCTTTTTTTTTTTTTTTGGCCTTTTTAAAAAGAAAAAAAACAAAAAACGACCATGTATAGTAAGGCATTTTTTTTGTTTTTTTTTTCAAACGACCATGTATAGTGAGGCGTTTTTTTTTTTTTTAAAAACGACCATGTATATACTAAGGCGTTTTTTTGTGTGTTTTTTTTTCAAATGACCATGTATAGAATAGCATTTTTTTTAAAAACAAAAAAAACGTGCATGTATAGTAAGGCGTTTTTTTGTTTTTTTTTCCCAACGTCCATGTATAGTATGGCGCTTTTTTAAAAAAAAAACAAAAAAAACAAAAAAAACAACGACCATGTAAAGTATGGCATTTAAAAAAGAAAAAAAAAAAAAAAAAAAAAACGACCATGTATCGTCAGGCGTTTTTTTTATGTTTTTTTTTTTTTTTTTTTTAACAACCATGTATAGTAAGGCATTTTGATTTTTGTTTTTTCTCAAACGACCATGTATAGTATGGCGTTTAAAAAAAAAAAAAAACGACCATGTATAGTCAGGCGTTTTTTTTATGTTTTTTTTGTTTTTTTTTGTTTTTTTTTCAAACGACCATGTATAGTATGGCATTTAAAAAAAAAAAATGAGCATGTATAGTAAGGCGTTTAAAAAAACAAAACAAAAAAACGACCATGTATACTAAGGCGTTTTTTTTTTTTTTTTTTTTTTTTTTTTTTTTCTCCAAACGACCTTGTATAGTATGGCATTTAAAAAAACAAAAACAAAAAAAAACGACCATGTATTGTCAGGCATTTTTTTAATGTTTTTTTTTTGGTTTTTTGATTTTTTTAAACGACCATGTATAGTAAGGCGTTTTTTTAAAAAACAAAAAACAAAAAAAACAACGACCATGTATAGTAAGGCGTTTCTTTTTTTTTTTTTTTGGCCTTTTTAAAAAGAAAAAAAACAAAAAACGACCATGTATAGTAAGGCATTTTTTTTGTTTTTTTTTTCAAACGACCATGTATAGTGAGGCGTTTTTTTTTTTTAAAAAACGACCATGTATATACTAAGGCGTTTTTTTGTGTGTTTTTTTTTCAAATGACCATGTATAGAATAGCATTTTTTTTAAAAACAAAAAAAACGTGCATGTATAGTAAGGCGTTTTTTTGTTTTTTTTTCCCAACGTCCATGTATAGTATGGCGCTTTTTTAAAAAAAAACCAAAAAAAACAAAAAAAACAACGACCATGTAAAGTATGGCATTTAAAAAAGAAAAAAAAAAAAAAAAAAAAAACGACCATGTATCGTCAGGCGTTTTTTTTATGTTTTTTTTTTTTTGTTTTTTTAACAA
Organism: Festucalex cinctus; assembly: GCF_051991245.1. Classification (NCBI taxonomy): domain Eukaryota; kingdom Metazoa; phylum Chordata; class Actinopteri; order Syngnathiformes; family Syngnathidae; genus Festucalex; species Festucalex cinctus. The sequence continues at coordinate 28,015,211 of NC_135420.1, read as the reverse complement.
CCATGTATAGTAAGGCATTTTGATTTTTGTTTTTTCTCAAACGACCATGTATAGTATGGCGTTTAAAAAAAAACAAAAACGACCATGTATAGTCAGGCGTTTTTTTTATGTTTTTTTTGTTTTTTTTTGTTTTTTTTTCAAACGACCATGTATAGTATGGCATTTAAAAAAAAAAATGAGCATGTATAGTAAGGCGTTTAAAAAAACAAAACAAAAAAACGACCATGTATACTAAGGCGTTTTTTTTTTTTTTTTTTTTTTTTTTTTTTTTCTCCAAACGACCTTGTATAGTATGGCATTTAAAAAAACAAAAACCAAAAAAAACGACCATGTATAGTCAGGCGTTTTTTTAAAAAACAAAAAACAAAAAAAACAACGACCATGTATAGTAAGGCGTTTCTTTTTTTTTTTTTTTTGGCCTTTTTAAAAAGAAAAAAAAAAAAAACGACCATGTATAGTAAGGCGTTTCTTTCTTTCTTTTTTTTTTTTTTTCAAACGACCATGTATAGTAAAAAACGCCTGACTATACATGGTCGTTTTTTTTGTTTGTTTTTTTTCATGTTTTTGTTTTGTTTTTAAACAACCATATATAGTTAGGCATTTTGTTTTTTTGTTTTTTTCTCAAATGACCATGTATAGGATGGCCTTTAAAAAAAAACACAAAAAAAAACAACGACCATGTGTACTTGTGTAGTAAGGCATTTAAAAAAAAAAACGCCTTACTATACATGGTCTTTAAAAAAATAAAAAAAAAAAATAAAAAAAAACGCATGGTCGTTTAAAAAAACAAAAAACAAAAAAAAAAAACACCTTACTATACATGGTAGTTTTAAACAAAAGTGCCTTACTATACATGGCCGTTTAAAAAAAACAAAAAAAAAACAAAACCGCCATGGTCATTTGAAAAAAATCAGATAAAAAAAAAAAAAAAAACACCTTACTATACATGGCCATTTCTTTTCTTTTTTTTTAACTGCATGGTAACATGCAGTTTTAACATGGTCATTTAAAAAAAAAAAAAAAAAAAAAAAAACGCTTTACTATAGATAGTCGCTTTAAAAACAAAAAACAAAAAAAACGCTTTACTATAGATAGTCGCTTTAAAAAATAAAATAAAATAAAAATTTAAAAAAAAAAAACATCTTACCATGTCTTTTAGTGGAGAAATACACAACCTTAAAAATGAGTCAGTCAAAAAAAAAAACAAATTGTTGCTAATCTAAAGGCAAGGTGAGGTTTCCGCAGGCATGCATCGGCGTATCGACTGTCCCTGACACACAGACATACTTTAGAATGAATGATCTTATGTAACGTTTTGGATGCATACATCCCTCGTTGAGTTGTGAGGCGGCAGCGTTTTTGAAATGTTAGGTTCGGTTTGCGCGTTGTTGATAAACCAGTCTGGCTGCAGTTAAGTGCACTTCCATCCATTAGTCAGACGCGTTTCTAATGGGAGCGGTTCCTCTTCCTTTCTTGAGAATGAATTGGCTCGCTCTCCGCTTGAAAGTCCGAATCCGGGCTCCGGTTGGCGTGTTCGGCTCGCTTGCTCGTGGGTTGTTGTTTTTTTTTTCTCGGGGTATTCCGCCTTCACCCGACATTCCAAAAACATGCACGCAAGGTTGATAGAATAAATTCAGTCAGGTTTTATGTCATGTTGATTTTTAAAATTTTAAAATGTATTTTTTTAAATGGTTACTGGCTAATTTTTTTTTTTTTTTAAGATATCGATAATTATTTGTTTTTCTACATTTAAGCACAAGACTGGCCCACAATTTAGAAGGGTTAATCCGTTTCGAATATAGATAGCAAATTATTATTATTTTTTTTTTATTTTTTATTTTTTGCTCGGGATAGTCCTGCAGGATGGATGAATGAACAGTCGGATGGTAGTGAGACATGTGAACTTGTGAACATGTGAAAAAAAAAACAAGCATGTATAGTAAGGCATTTTTTACAGCCAATTATAGTAAGGTGGGGTTTTTTTTTAAACAACCTTGGATATTAAGGTGTTTTTTTTTTGTTTTTTTTTAAATGGCCATGTATAGTAAGGGACTTTTGTTTAAAACTACCATGTATAGTAAGGTGTTAAAAAAAACAAAAAACAAAAAAAACGACCATGTATAGTAAGGCATTTTTTTTTTTTTTTTTAAACAACCTTGGATAGTAAGGTGTTTTTGTTTTTTTGTTTTGTTTTGTTTTTTAAACGGCCATGTATAGTAAGGCACTTTTGTTTAAAACTACCATGTATAGTAAGGTGTTTATTAAAAAAAAAAAAAAAAAAAAAAAAAACGACCATGTATAGTAAGGCATTTTTTTTTTAAACAGCCAATTATAGTAAGGTGTTTTTTTTTTAAACAACCTTGGATAGTAAGGTGTTTTTTTTTAAATGGCCATGTATAGTAAGGCACTTTTGTTTAAAACTACCATGTATAGTAAGGTGTTTAAAAAAAAAAAACGAAAAAAAAACGAAAAAAAAAACAAAACCAAAAAAAATAAATAAACGACCATGTATAGTAAGGCATTTTTTTTTTTAAACAACCTTGGATAGTAAGGTGTTTTTGTTTTTTTGTTTTGTTTTGTTTTTTAAACGGCCATGTATAGTAAGGCACTTTTGTTTAAAACTACCATGTATAGTAAGGTGTTTAAAAAAAAAAAAAAAAAAAAAAACGACCATGTATAGTAAGGCATTTTTTTTTAAACAGCCAATTATAGTAAGGTGTTTTTTTTTTAAACAACCTTGGATAGTAAGGTGTTTTTTTTTAAATGGCCATGTATAGTAAGGCACTTTTGTTTAAAACTACCATGTATAGTAAGGTGTTTAAAAAAAAAAAAAACGAAAAAAAACGAAAAAAAAAACAAAACCAAAAAAAATAAATAAACGACCATGTATAGTAAGGCATTTTTTTTTTTAAACAGCCTTGGATAGTAAGGTGTTTTTTTGGTTTTTTTTTTTTTTAAACGGCCATGTATAGTAAGGTGTTAAAAAAAAACAAAAAAAAAAAAAAACGACCATGTATAGTAAGGCTTTTTTTTTTTTTAAACAGCCAATTATAGTAAGGTGGGGTTTTTTTTTTTTAAACAACCTTGGATAGTAAGGTGGGGTTTTTTTTTAAACAGCCATGTATAGTAAGACACTTTTGTTTAAAACTACCATGTATAGTAAGGTGTTTATATAAAAAAAAAAAAAAAGACCATGTATAGTAAGGTGTTAAAACAACAACAACAAACAAACAAAAAAAAGGCATTTTTAAAAGGTGTTTAAAAAAAAAAAAAAAAAAAAAAGACCATGTAGGGCATTTATTTTATTTTTTTAAATGACCAGGTATTGTAAGGCGTCTTCTTTTTCCCTTTCAGACCATGTACATATAGTAAGTCTTTTTTTAAATTTAATTTAATTATTTATTTATTTATTTTATTAAGTCTTTTTTTTGTTTTGTTTTGTTTTTTAAATGGCCATGTATAGTAAGGCACTTTTGTTTAAAACTACCATGTATAGTAAGGTGTTTAAAAAAAACAAAAACAACAAAAAAAAAAAACCACCATGTATAGTAAGGCATTTTTTTTTTAAACAGCCAATTATAGTAAGGTGTTTTTTTTTAAACAACCTTGGATAGTAAGGTGTTTTTTTTTAAATGGCCATGTATAGTAAGGCACTTTTGTTTAAAACTACCATGTATAGTAAGGTGTTTAAAAAAAAAAAACGAAAAAAAAACGAAAAAAAAAACAAAACCAAAAAAAATAAATAAACGACCATGTATAGTAAGGCATTTTTTTTTTTAAACAGCCTTGGATAGTAAGGTGTTTTTTTGGGTTTTTTTTTTTAAACGGCCATATATAGTAAGGTGTTAAAAAAATAAAAAAATAAAAAAAAAACAACCATGTATAGTAAGGCTTTTTTTTTTTTAAACAGCCAATTATAGTAAGGTGGGGGTTTTTTTTTTTTTAAACAACCTTGGATAGTAAGGTGTTTTTTTGGGTTTTTTTTTTTAAACGGCCATGTATAGTAAGGTGTTAAAAAAAAAAAAAAAAAAAAAAAAAAACGACCATGTATAGTAAGGCTTTTTTTTTTTAAACAGCCAATTATAGTAAGGTGGGGTTTTTTTTTTTTTAAACAACCTTGGATAGTAAGGTGGGTTTTTTTTTTAAACGGCCATGTATAGTAAGACACTTTTGTTTAAAACTACCATGTATAGTAAGGTGTTTAAAAAAAAAAAAAACGAAAAAAAAACGAAAAAAAAAACAAAACCAAAAAAAATAAATAAACGACCATGTATAGTAAGGCATTTTTTTTTTTTAAACAACCTTGGATAGTAAGGTGGGTTTTTTTTTTAAACGGCCATGTATAGTAAGACACTTTTGTTTAAAACTACCATGTATAGTAAGGTGTTTATAAAAAAAAAAAAAAAAGACCATGTATAGTGTTAAAACAACAACAAACAAACAAAAAAAAGGCATTTTTAAAAGGTGTTTATAAAAAAAAAAAAAAAAAAAAAAAAAAAAAGACCATGTAGGGCATTTATTTTATTTTTTTAAATGACCAGGTATTGTAAGGCGTCTTCTTTTTCCCTTTCAGACCATGTACATATAGTAAGTCTTTTTGTAAATTTTATTTAATCAATTAATTTATTTATTTTATTAAGTCTTTTTTTTGTTTTGTTTTTTACTGACCATTTCATTTGCTATTAAAAGAAACTTGTGCTTTCTGCTGTAAAAATAATTCTCATGAGTCAATGCGGCAATAAAACGCCACCGAAGCTTTCGGGGGTGGGCGGCGGGGGCATGACGTGGTCACCATCAACCAACTGACCTCAATTCAGTAGAGAACCTTACATTTTCGGATGTGCATCTATGACTCATTTTTTTTGCATCCCAAAAAATAAAAAATAAAAAATAAAAAAATACTGTCGTCATCGTGATGGTTTTGCCCAATGAAATCGCTGCCAAAATAAAAAGCAATAATTGCCGATGATGACCGAAAAAAAAGGATGTTCCCTTCTAAATGTCATCATTGCCTATTTAAGGAAAACTGAAGCCCCAAACCAGTACGCGCCTCGTCATTTGGGACACGCTGTCTTAAGGTCGCGCAGGCGCAATATCGAGCGTTAAGTAATTGCAGCGAAAAGTAGAGCAAAAATGCTGTCGGGTGTTCTCAATTGCGTAACCGCCTTTCAATTCATTCGGAACACAAAAGCTCATCAGAAAAGTTGCGCTTGCAAAGTATTGGAACAGGTGGGCCGATTCTCACTTTTTGGACGTCAAAATCACGAATATGGGACGTGTCGGTTTTGATTTGCTGCACAAAAAACATTTTTTGGTCGAGCCGAGACAGTTTTGTTGCGTATGAGCAGGGCTGGACTGGCCATCTGGAGTGGAGGGCAGATGCCCGGCGGGCTGACCTGTTTTTGGGCTGATGCTGTGCTTTTTTTTTTTTTTTTTTTTAACTAGTCACCTACAACAGGTTTTGATGCAGCAGCAGAGGTTAGCTTGTTTTGAAAACTGCATTTACTCTTCCTCATGTTGGTGCGGCTTAAAGGGATACTTGACTCATTGAGCCATTTTCAGCAGTAAAAAAAAAGATATTTTTTGTCTATAATTAATGCTGTAACGTCATTATTTTTCATGTTCAATTAATACTTTTAAAAAGTAATTTTTTTCTACTTGCTGTCGACTGATGATGACATCACCGGTCCTGAGGAAGTAGGTCATGAACAATCATGGCGACCTTAATTGAATCTTTTTTTTTTTTTTTTTTGTGCCTTATGTTATTTTGTTTCCATTGTTTAGTTTGTTTTGTTTTTCTTTTTCATGTATATTTTATTTTTCATGTAATATTATGAATGTAAATAAGATGGAAACTTGGAATTGATGTTTGTTATTGTTGTGAATGTTAAATGCAAAGTTTCAATTAAAAAAAAAAAAAACACAAAAATTTTTATTTTATTTCGTGAACAAAATTGTAGTTTTGAATTTTAGTTTTTCCATTAGTTTTAGTGAACTAAAATAAACTTTAATCGCAACAGTGTTTTTCGACACCCTCCCTTCTTACTTTGACCATCTCCAAACATTTTTGTTTGTATTTTATTTGAATTGAGTCAAATGCCATTTTTAGCATTGTCGCGGGCCGCCAAAAAAAATGGACGGTGGGCCGCAAATGGCCCCCGGGCCGTAGATTGGACACCGCTGCTTTTTTTTTTTAAAAACATTTTTTGTAATGAGTCTATTTCAAGTGTGCGTAATCAACTACTGTATATCTGCTTCACGTGGTACTGTAATTCCTGGTCCGACTATTTTGCATGTGGCCTAAAAATAGAGACAAAACAAAACAGCGAGCGCAAGCGAACACGACGTCCACAATGTGGCCGGCCGGTGCTGGGAACGGGAATCACCTTTTCGGTCTGCGTCAGACTCGCAGCTTGTTTCCTTCGTGGAAACTTGGCTCTGCTCAGCATCCACTTGTAAACATTACGACTGGACTGCTTACATAAAAAAAAAAAATCTGCACATCGTAATAAACAGATGAGGTCAGCTCAGCTCAACGCCGTCTTTTCACTTCAAGGGGGTCAAAAGTGGCGGCGCGCAACAGGTGACGCGTTGGAGCTGCGCGGATCATTTGGTTCGCCGTGACGACTTGTTCTCCCGCCATCGACGCCATCCGGGATATGTTGCCATGTTGGACTGGAGATGTGGTTCACAAAAAATGGGCGGAGGTGAATTTACGTTCTTTGCAAGAAACAAATGATATCCGCATGCACACTTTCATTATTTAAAAATAAAAAATAAAAAATAAAAAAAAATGTATTTTTACCCTCTGCGCACAACCTGTGGCCCAGTCAACGGTTTCTCAGCAAAGTGGAGCAAAATTGGTCATACAACAAGATCATGGAAACAGCAGAGGCCCCAGGATTGATCCCTGTGGAACACCATCTAGGTTATTATAGTTTTGGAATTTTTCATTTGATTTTTTTTTAGTTAGTTAGTTTTAATTAGTTTTCTGGGTGGTTCTTTTCATTTTTTATTAGTTTTTAGTTCTTTAATAAATGCTTAGATTTAGTTTATTTGAGTTAGTTTCAGTACTATTTTTTTTTTTTTTTAAATATGCGTATTACTTGTGCGCAATAGGCAGAGGCCCTAGGATTGATCCCTGTGGAACACCATCAGCGTTATTATAGTTTGGGAATTTTCATTTTACTGTAGTTAGTTTTTTTTTTTTTTTTTTCGTTTTGAGGTTTTCTTTTTTTTTTTTTTTTTTTAAGTTAGTTTTAATTACTTTTCAGGGTGGTTCTTTTCATTTTTATTAGTTTTTAGTTCTTTAATAAATGCTAAGTTTTAGTTTAGTTTGAGTTAGTTTCAGTACTAGTTTTTTAAAAAAATATGTGTATTACTTGTGCGCAATAGGCAGACGCCCTAGGATTGATCCCAGTGGAACACCATCAGGGTTATTATAGTTTTGAAATTCTTCATTTTATTCAATTTTTTATTTTTTTTCGTTTGGAGTTTTGTTTTTTACATTTAGTTAGTTTTAATTAGTTTTCAGGGCACTTCACTCACCCAGCACAATTAACTGAGAAGGATAAGTAATGTTTAATGATCAGTAACGTGTGTCAAATTTACAGTATGCAAATTGTTTGACTTTATGTAATTGTAACTGTAATTATGTTCTTCATTAGCTTGAGTCGAAAATCTGGAACTCAATCGCGCCTTCCGATTCCGAGCGTTCCTGCAATCGCGAAAGGGACAACACCTCTCCCGCTTTTGGGTTAGCGCCAGTTAGCGATGTGCAAACAACGCAGCTCAAAGTTACGTAAAGTGATTCTAATCAGTCAAGTCAATCGTTGGACAATTTGGATTTCAGCAGGGATAATTATTATAGTTTTTGGAATTTTTCATTTTAGTCAGTTTTTAGTTCGTTTTGAGTATTTTTTTTTTTTTTTAATTGAGTTCGTTTTCATTTTCAGGTTCTGTTTTTATTAGTTTTAGTTCTTTAATAAATGCTTCATTTTAGTTTAATTTTAATTAGTTTCAGTATTAGTTTGAGTTTTTTTTTGTTTATAAATGTGTATTACTTGTGCGCAATATTTAAAAAAAAAAAAAAAACAGCATGGGAGCGACGTCATCTGAAGATGTTATAATAGGTGTTATATGTTAGAAGATTATAAAAATAAAAAATATATTTAATTTAAAAAAAATCATTATTAAATTAATTAAAATTTTGTAATAATATAAATATAATTACTTTATTTTTTTAATATAATTATTAAAAAGAGAAATTAATAAAAAAAAATAAAAATAAATAAATACATAAATAAATAATTTAAAAACATTTTCAAATCAGCCCCAAAGGCTCATGCATTAAATTAATTGCCAAAGACTGAAAAAAACTTAAAAAATAAAAATAAATAAAGCATTTTCGTTTGTTTTTGTTTCGTTAACAACATTGTTTTTTTAGTTTTTGTTTTTTTCGTTAGTTTTAGTGACCTAAAATAACCTTGTTCAGCACACGCTAAAAAGTGTTGTTGTTGTTATTTTGGTTTTGACGAGAAAACTCCGTCAAGCTTGTGCCTAAAACGAGCATACCCGTATAATTATCCCGTAATTGGCTCCGCTTTGAGCGAACTGTTGACGGACGACGCCGATATGACATCATGATCATTACGACAACGCGTCAAACCTGGATGGACGTGATTCACCATCCTCCGCGTGATTCATCCGATTTTGATTTCTGCACACTGTGTTCAAGACAGACACAATTGAGTGACTGTTGTCATTTTCAGCTCACGATCAGATAAAGAGCGCAAACTCCTTCGTCACGGAGTCTCGGGCGTGCTTGCCAACGGTTGTTGGGCGTGCGCGGGCGCGTGCATCAGTGCGGCATGTGCAGTACAGGCTAAATGTTTCATTCAATGTGTTAATTGCTTTATGTTTTATGACTATTTATATGCAGTGGATTCTCACTGAAGGCTAAGAATGGACACGTGGCGTTATGCACTTCACACAAAAACAAAAAAAAAAAAAAAGGTGAAATAACTGAAAACATTGCCAAGAGTGTGCAAAAAAAAAAAAATCTCTTTTGAAGAAATGAGAATATAAAGGATCTACAATGTAAATATTCATGAAAATAAAGAAAATGCATTGCATGAGAAGCTGTGTCCAAACTTTTAGCGTGTATGTGCAAAAAAATAAATAAATAAAAAAAAAATAAAAAAAATAAAAAAAATAATAATAATAATACATTTAGGGAAGAGTGGAATGAATTTCGAAATAACAAGCGTCACTCCTCGACTGTGCCCGCAGATGTTTACCTCTTTGACCGCCAAAGACGTTTAATAGCGTTTAGTAAAATCACGATGTGTGCTGCCATAAACGTTAAATGACGTCAACTGTTGTTGTTGTTTTTTTTTTTTTAATATATTAGTGGTCAGTGCAACGTCCAAGTGCAGCGCTGCCGGGTCAATGAGTTGTTAAATCAACAACACCCACTAACTATGGCCAGCAGATGGCAGCGGTAACTAGAGCTGCGAATTGCAATGACACATGACGCAATCTGATGAAATGGAACGTTTTCAAGGCTGACGTGAATCATCAAAGCCTAAAACCTATTAAACCTAATTTGACGAAGTGTCACTAAACAAAAAAATATTAGGATCAAAGTCACTTTTGCGGAGAAAATGTATCTTTTCTTTTCAATTTTCGATCAATGTCACTCAAATTACCCACTTTCAAATGATGATTACAAAGGTAGAAACATACTTTTTTTTTCCTAATGAAAGAATGGAATGCGATCTTTCATGTGGTACCCATGTTGTAGCATGTAGCAAAAGAACACAATATTCTGTTTGCTTCGAAAAATTAGTTAAAATGCTCGAAATCCGCTTGGCATTGGGGGTTGTTTTTTTTTTTTTTAATAACGTGTGGCAGTAAAAAGAGTTAAAAAACGTGACGGCCAATCGCGCGCGAGAGCTGCCGCGCCGGGGCCCCGCCCCCTCCTCCACGCTCGTCAGCTCATGCTTGGAGCGGAAACTATAAAAGCCGCTCGCTCGGCAGCGAGTCGGAGCAGAAGCGCGACGAGACAAAAAAACAATGAAGGAGGACTTGACGAGCGCGTCCCACCGCAACATGCCGACGGCGGACTGCGGCAAACCCGCAGAGACGACCAAAGACAAGAAGAGCGTGTCGTAAGTTACATTATATAATTTATGACCTTGACTGCCTGACATAAAAGTAAATATTTACTACTTGTTTTTTTCTCAGGGGGAGAAACTGGAAAAACAAAATAGGACTCCTCTTGAAGACCAACTCGGCTCATTCGAGACCACATCTAGGAAAGAACAAAAAGCAAAGGTACATTCATTTATTCATATATTTGTATTATGCATCATATTTTTAGGAAAGAGGATTCGGGCCAGTGAAGAGAGAGGAGGGAAAAAAAAAAATAAGTTTGGCAGGATTCTCACATTATTCTCAGAATTATCAATTTAAAGTGAGAATTCTTACTTTCATCTCAGAATTCTGACTTTAACGAATTCTGACTTAATTTTGACTCTATTCTCGGAATTCAGGTCAAGTGAGAATTCTCACTTTTAAAGTCAGAATTATGAGAATAAAGTCAGAATTCTCACTTTAAAAAAAAGAAAAGAAAAAAAAACGAATTCTCACTTTAGAATTCTGAGAATAAAGTGAGAATTCTCACTTTGAAATTCGAAACGTCTGAGGTTAAGAATTCTGACTTTTAAAACTCAGAACTCTGAGATTAAAGAATTCTGACTTTAAAAGTCAGAATTCTGACTTGATTCTCAGAATTCAGGTCAAGTCAGAATTCTCACTTTTAAAGTCAGAATTATGAGAATAAAGTCACAATTCTGACTTTGAAATGAGAATTCCAAAAACAAAGTCACAATTCTGACTTTAAAAGTGAGAATTGTCGCAACTCTCACTTTAGAATTCTGAGAATAAAGTGAGAATACAATGGCTGCCATCTGCTGGCCATAGTTAGTGGGTGTCTTTGATTCCACAACCCATTGACCAGGCAGCGCTGCACTTAGCACTTCACATTGATTTAAAAAAAACAAAACAAAAAAAAACATAGTTGACGTCATTTAACGTTTATGGCGGCATACGTTGTGATTTTACTCGTCGTTATTTAACGTGTTTGGCAGTCAAAGAGTTAAAGTCAGAACTGTTACATTAAAGAATTGTGACTTTAAAGTGAGAATCATGCCAAACTTTTTTTTTTTTTTTTTCCCTCTTCACTGGGCTTAATCTTCTTCTGTACATTTAATACCATTACCAAGAAAATGTGATTTCATTTTGACCGTTGTTTTTTTTTTTCTCCCTCAGACCGACGGTGGAAGACGTGACCCAGTGGGCGCAGTCGCTCGACAATCTCCTCGGTCATAAATGTAAGCATCGTTCGAGCGCGCAATGACGTTAAGCCGAGTGTCAAAGTTCGGACGCTTTTCCGCTTTTTTTTTTTTTTCTATTGCCGCCGATGAAACGGCGAGTGGGCGGCGCTTCACAGCTTTCGACATTTTTTTTGCAGACGGCAAGATGGCCTTCTGCATCTTCCTGAAGACCGAGTTCTGCGAGGAGAACATGGAATTTTGGAACGCCTGCGAGGATCTCCGGACGCTGTCGTCGCGTCAGGAGGTGACGTCCAAGGCCAACAGCATTTACGAGGAGTTCATTAAAAATGAAGCGCCCAAAGAGGTAAAAAAAAAAAAAAAAAAAAAAAGAACGGCTGACGAACGTCCATCAAATGATGCCAGAATTTCAATTTTTTTTTTTTTTTTTTAATTCTGCTGCAGGTCAACCTTGACTTTTACACCAAGAACAAAATCACGCAGAGTCTGAATGAGCCGAACGTGGCCAACTTTCTGGCGGCGCAGCAGAAAGTCTTCAGCCTGATGGAGAACAACTCGTACCCGAGGTTCATCCACTCGGACCTCTACAAAGAACTGTTGGGAAGTGCCAGGAAACGACGTTGAAGAGTTTGACAACTTTGTGAATGGACAAAAATCTGATCCGTCCGGAACTGCCTCAACCAAATGGACCTTGAAACATTTTTTTTTTTTTTTTTTTTTGAGCATAAACACTCAAAACAAGAGTGGAAAAGAATTGAAGCTGTTTTAAGCTTTTTTTTTTTTTTTTTTTACACAGATATGTTAATGACGTTTGCATGATGAAGCAGATTCATGTTTGCTGTTTTCATGACTGGTTTATTTTTGCTTGACGAATTTGAAATGTAGACTGTGTTTTACTTACATATATACTAGGGGTGGGAGAAAAATAAATAAATCGATATCGCAATATATCGTCGCGCTCTCCGTTGCAATAAATTATCGATTACACAGACAGTAAATATCGATGTCATGTGTCCAGTTTAATGTTATAAATGTTTATGCACTTTAATTTGTCTCACTTTGCAATGTTTATAGTTTTTTGGCATGAAATAATTTTCCTTTTTATGGGCATTTGTTTGGCTTTTTCAGTCACATATCGTGATATATTAAATTATTTTATTTTTTTTTGGACAATATATCAAAAATCGTAGATATCGTGATATGAGCGATATCGTGAGTCAAATATTGTCACGTATCGAATCGTGGTTTACCAGTATTGTCCCACCCCTAATATATATATATACTGTGATTATAAATGAATGTATTTCATTCTTTATTGTATTGTATTATTGTATTATAAATTAAAAAAAATAATATTAATAAAAATTATTAAAATCATATTATAAATTGTATTGTTCAATGGTACAGTGTTTCTGATTATATATATTTTTTTTATTTATACGATGGCTGCACAATATATCGAAAAAATGTCGATATCGCAATATTGGCCCATACAATATGCATATCGCAAAGACAATGCAATAAGTTTTATATGGAAATTTGATGCTTTTTTCTGAATTGAATAGTCGCCCGCTAACTAAAATGTGCACCGCCATCCAATAGTTGAACATTATCGAGAGGTAATTACAATTAATTTAATATTATATTGATTAGGCTTATTTTGCTTCATGAAAAAAAAAAAAAATGCAATTCTTTTATAATCGCTATATTCAGCAACTATATCGCCTATTGAATGATTTTCCAATATCGTCCAGTCGTATATGATCAGATGATGACATAATACACGCACACACAAAAACTATGGTTGTCAGGCGATTAAAATTTTTAATCGTAATTAATCGCATGACTTCAATATTGACAAATTTTATATCTGGTTTAAATGTACGATAAAAAATACAATAAAATGTTTTTTTTTTAATCTATGTTTTCATACTCTTCTTAAAAAGTGGGGAAAATGTTAAATAGAAATATGGCTGCATCTTTTAGTCTGTGATACAGTAATTTCATAATTATTCATAAAATTGAGTTAAAATTAAAATGATATACTCTACTTGTGTGATATCGATGTGGGTCGAGGTCATTTTTCTGCCACTAGATGGCATAATTGCATTTTTCTTTTCATATTAAGAGCTATCTAATCTTTAACACGAAGTAACTTGTGAAATTCTGCACTTTTTTAAAATGGTAAAATACAACTTGGCCCTGGTCTCCACAAATATATGCATTATTATTACATTTATTACAACAAAATGTGGACGTGTCTGCTGGAATTCCACCAGTACAGGCTTTCCAAGTCATTGGCGGTCACTAATCGCGCATTAAATTTTTTTTTTTTGTGGCATTAAGAACTTTAAATTAACACACAAGTTTTCAGGATGTACCCCGCCTACTGCCTGAAGCCAGCTGGGATAGGCTCCAGCACCCCCTGCGAAATGGATGGATGGATAATTCATATTGGACAGATGTGTCACGACATTCCACGAAATCATTTCCGCCTCTTTTTTTGGTAACGTTTTCCCTCCAGCTGCTTCGTCGTCACGTCGTGCCGTACAAAAATAAAATGTTTTTATTTTGAAGCGCAGTGCGAAAACTGTTGGCGGACCGTCCCCTGGGCCCGTCGCACATCTGCAGTCGGATTTTTATTATTATTATTATTTTTTTTAGATCTGACTCAAATAAATCGGCCATTAACTCATTCACTCGCCGCCATTTTCACATTTCGCAATCCCGTTCGCTCCCGGCTGTTTTACTGGATTTTGACTGAATTTGCAAGGCCCACAGAAAATTGTGTTCTATTGCTATAAAAGCATGGAACCTACCAAAAGAAAGATGAAAGTCTCTTCTTTCATCAGGGAAAAAAAAAGTATGTTTCTATCTGTTTCCGTTTTGCAGCAATTAGCATTAGAAGAGAGCAAAGTTTCATCAGTTTTCACAAATCTAGTCAAAATTAATTGAGCTTTTTTTTCTACATGGCTCTGGTTGATCTCTTTTGCTCTGCTGCCACCTACTGGCCGTTTGTGTAATAACTACCATTTCTGCAACCGTTCTTTGCAGTTGAGAGGCTGAATCAGAGCCTTCTGAATGCTCTAGCATTAAAAAAACAACAACAAAAAAACGTATAAATACGTCTTGGGGACACTTAGAACATTAAAACGTATTTACACGTTATTGGGAGCAAATGAGTTAAACGGCAGTATGCAAAAAAAAAAAAAAAAAACGGTGTCGATTGCCTGTTTTGCTAGCAAAGATAGCTGGATAGCCGATTGCCCATGCAAGGCGGCCATCTTGACTACTGCATAAATTGTACGTTTCTACGAAGTACTGCCTCAAATGTTTCGATACTGTAAATGTTTATAGGATGGTATGCCGGGAAACGTTAACTTGGGAGGAGCAAGATGGCGGCCAAGTCCCGGCCTATCGGCTATCCAGTCAAAATATATAAATCAGCGAGGAGATGGATAATGCCTACGCTCAGCTCGTGTGACTTTTTATTACTTTTTACAAGTTTTGGAAAAGTGGGCGGGGCCGGTTGGTCTAAGACAAAATGCCAGTGGTGATTTTTTTTGTTTTGTGTGTGCCAATCCAGTCCTGATGCCAGGTACATTCTCTGGCAAGCGTGAAACGAGGGCGTTCCCCGTCACGTGCGCGACCAAGTCGATTAAACCGAATACAAGTCGGAGCTCGCCGCACGCGTGTTCCCTTCCAGCAGAAATACAGGAAATCGGAGTCAAGTGGGCGTGTGACTAGTATTGTTCAATTTCATCAACAAAAAATAAACACAAATATTTCCGTCGACACGCATTTTTTTTCCCCACCGGGCTAAAATTAGACTCGACCAAAACCCCCATAAATAAACAATAACTGTCACTGCTAATCACGTGACACCCATTGACACGCCCCCTTTTCAAATCTGCAAGCTCGCGAGTACAACGTGCGCAAACATGGGACAGTCACGGTGAGAGCCGAATTTATCGTTAGAAACGTAACATGAATTCAACGGCTATCAATCGTTCCAACGGTAATGTTAATTCGACCGCTAATTGCTAGCTAACTTGCTACTAGATCATAGCATGGAGCCATAGTAGCCACTTGTTGATGGACTGCAATTGCGTGTCAAGTTGTTTATCATCAAAAAGATGAGAGGAAAATTTTGTTTTTACATCTGAAATGTTCAACATTACCTGCTGACAAAAAAAACAAAAAAAAAACAAAAAAAAACATAAGGCTACAATGAATGTCCTGACTAAAACTGGACTAAAATGTTGACAGTTTTTGTTGACTAAAACTAGACGAATAAAATTAACTCACTTGTTCCCAAAAACGGATAAATACGTTCTATTTTACGTGTTTTAAGTGACCCAAAGACGTATTTATACTTTTTTTTTTTTTAATGCTAGCGCATACAGAAGGCTTTGATGCAACCTCTCAACTGCAAAGAACGGTTGAAGAAATTGTAGTTATTACACAAACGGCCAGCTGGTGGCAGCAGAGTATAAGAGATCAACCAGGGCCATGAGATGTCCATTTAATTATTGTTAATTATTAAGTTACTTGAACTAAAAAAAAAAAAAATTTTAAAAATAAATAAAATGGCTTCCAGTGAATGAGACATCCATTTAATTATTGTTAATTATTAAGTTACTTGAACTAAAAAAAAAAAAAATTTTAAAAATAAATAAAATGGCTTCCAGTGAATGAGACATCCATTTAATTATTGTTAATTATTAAGTTACTTGAACTAAAAAAAAAAAAAATTTTAAAAATAAATAAAATGGCTTCCAGTGAATGAGACATCCATTTAATTATTGTTAATTATTAAGTTACTTGAACTAAAGGAAAAAAAAAAAAAAACTAAAATGGCTTCCAGCGAATGATTTATTGTTGACTAAATAAAAACGGCATGAGGTTGACTAACTATGACTAAACTGGACTAAAATAGACTAACAGTAAAAATGCCCGATCATTATTTATTTTTTTTATTAGTTTTTTTTAGAATATCATTTCCTGAAAATGTAATCATATTAACTCGGTCAAACACGTCAAGTCATGTAACAAAACTTAAACGTTTACGTCCCTTCTGCGATGTGTAAACTTAACTCTTTGACTGCCAAAAATGTTTAATGACGTATTCTAAAATCCTAACGAATGCCGCCAAAAACGTTAATTTACGTTTATATTACGTTTTGTTTTGTTTTTCTCTCAATGGGCAGCGCAACGTCTTGTACAGCGTTGCCTTGTCACTAAAAAAAAATATTAGTGTCAAAGTCACTGTTGTGCCCAAAAAATTTTATCTTTTCACAAAAAGCTTGTTTTTCTCTTAATATTTTTGTATTTTCGCTTATGTCACTCAAATGACCTAATTTCAAATGGTGATTACTAAAGAACGGAATAAGGTAGAAACGTACTTTTTTTTTTCTCATGAAAGAATGGAATCCAATCTTTCATATGGTATCCACCATATTTATGTCGTCATACTGCACAATATTCTGTTTGCTTTGAAAGATGAGTGAAAATGCTCCAAATCGGCTGGCAACATTGTTTTTGTTTTTGTTTTTTGATAACGTTTGGCAGTCAAAGAGTTAAGTAACCATCAATCATTGCCAGTTCTCTCAATCCGGATTTATTTATCTCGACACAGCATGACTCATCAAATTTGCAACGTGGAAAGCGTGAATAAAATACCTTCCGTGATTTATTTTATTTTTTTGTGCCTTGCAGAATAATTGAACGCGTCGCAATGAATGCGTACTTTGTTTGCCGTCGCCTGCTCCATGAAAGGTGTCGCTTTTTTTTTTTTTGGAAGGAAAACCTGCATGTTTTCATTCCTTGCCGCGACTTTTATCTTGACGACGTCTGGCGCGTCCCGAGGCGAGCGCGTGCGCGTGGCGGTATGTAAACAAGCGGTGCCAAAAATAGGCTCGGCAAACACACACACGGTCGTGCTTTGGAGCCATGTGACAAACGCCGAACGTGCACACGACGTGCATGTTTTCTTTCTTTGAGAGCGGTCTTTGTCATGGCGTAAGGGAAAATGGACTCGCTGGAGCATGCAAAGTATGTTTATGAGGAAGTGCAATGGCGTAGCGTTCAACAAACTGATTTTTACAAGGATTTTTTTTAGGGTTCGATGCAATCACTCGCCTCGGCTGAGCTCGGAATATGACTGACTGCCTGGATCAAATTCACCAAAATCATATTATGCCACCTGCGCCACAACGTAGACCTGCTCCAAGCCGGTCTAATTCTGTCACCAAATTTTCAGGAAGGCAGCCATTTGTCCGACCAAAATCATGTTACGCCACCTCGCCACAACTTAGACCTGCTCCGAGCTGGTCTAAGGTCTAGTCTAATTCTGTCACCAAATTTTCAGTCCTTTGTCTGACAAAAATCACATTACGCCACAACTTAGACCTGCTCTGAGCTGGTCCAAGGTCTAATCTAATTCTGTCACAACTTATCAGGAAGGCATCCATTTGTCCAACCAAAAGCCCGTTACGCCACCTGCGCCACAACTTAGACCTGCTGTGACCAGGTCTAAGGTCCAGTCTAATTCTGTCACCAAATTGTCAGGAAGGCAGCCATTTGTCTGCGGTCTGCCAACTTGCCATACACGGTAAAATTCGACTTGTCCGAGCATGACAATGAGCCCGCTGTCTACGAAAATAGAACATTGAGTCTCGTTGAACAATGACATCACAATAGGCACGTGTAAACGTTATTCTCGTGGGAATGTTTGTGAGAAATGAGTTTTGACAGCATTCTTCCACAATTATCATGTCAAATATCTGCATCGTCATTTCGACTAGGACAAATGACATCACCTGTTCTGTTCCATTCATCTCTTCCAGATACTCATCTACAATTTGGCGACAGATCTCCGCCATCATTTTTCAAGTCACAAAAGGCATTCAGGTGCCTGCCTTTTGTGTCTGCTGGCATTCCGTCCAACTCAAATCTGTCATTTGCGTAGGCAGAAGCTGTAATAAGTCCTGTGAAGGTGAAAACATTTTGTTCCATCCGAAAACAACTTGCATAATTACGGTTTCAAATCATTTCATTTGTCTGAATATTTTTTTGACGTTGAAGCTTTTTCTTCATTTGTACCCCGAAAAAATAAATGATCATCTAATCGTGATTTTAATTATGACCAAAAATAATCATGATTAACTCATTCACTGCCATTGACGGAAAAAGACGTCAAATGATACATTTTGGGGCTGGCGGTGAATGTGTTAATATTTTCTTCATAAACGAGCAGCACTACATTGGATCGTATAAATCGGTGAGGAATATCGGTACCAGGGGACTCTTGCACTTCTGCCATCGTAGCTTTCTGCTGTAAACATGCGGCTTGAAAGTGTCGCATGATGTATTAATTTCATTTATACAACCCTTAAAAAATGATGGCTAAAAATAAAAATAAAAATAGACCAACCCACTAACTTTGACGCAACTTTTTGGGTTGGTTTTTGTACTAAACAACCCCCCCCCCCAAACCAAAATTGGGCTTGTTTTTATGCGAATCAGCTCAAAGTTGGGCAAAAATGACGTTAGTGGTTCGGTCCAATTTTGTGAAATGAATATTTGAGTTTTCCATAACTACATTTTTTTTTCGATCCACAATTAGCTGCAACATTATTTTGACATACGTCACCTCCTATTTATGTGTATAGGGTTTGCCAATGCAAATATCGACAATTCATGTGCAAATTTCTAATATGGGATTTACGGAATTGTTGATACCTTTAAGACAACTTTGCAATCTAACAATTCGATTGTAAGTTGCTGACAGTATCTTTAGTTCACCTAAATTTAAGATATTATCTGTACTCTTTTCATATAAAATGAACTTCTGCATATAGCACAAGCGGTTTACATACCACCGCTTATTCAAGAATGTTTGGCAGGTTTAAAACAAACAAACAAAACAAACTCACTTAAACAAGCGTCAATTACAGCTTGAAACATTTCAAATACTCATTAAGAAATTGTAGATATTGTCTGCAAGTTCGACTAGTCACAGTTGCATTCTGGATGCGTTGAATGAAAATTCAAGTTGATTAAATTGTTCATCAAGGCCTTGTTTGAATCGAAACAAATTCTTTTTTTGCCACTACAGACATCTCTAATTCCGTTTCGGGTATTTTTGTATACCACATAGCAGATAAGTGAATTGTAGTACAAGTTGGATAATATGGAGGAACTCCGAACGTGATGTTTCCGTTCATTGTAATTCCTCTCATTTACCAGTAGGAGGTCGTCACGTACCATTTACACGCGACGATCTAATATGAACTTCTCAGATGAGTTGCAAATATTGGAATCAATCAATCAATACGTATTTGAGACCAGTTTACAAACGTCTTGACATTTTTTATTATGAAAATAAGACAATTTGAGCATGTTTCCTTCAACCATGCACAGAATCTGATGAACACACACACACACACACACACACGGAGAGTCTCTCTGCTACAGCGGCAATGTTTTGTTTTGGGGTTTTTTCCTTCGTTCTGGATGCACACAAACAAACAAACAGGAAGGACGTGTGCCGCAGGGCACCCGCGGCCACGGACGTGACAATATGGCAGATGCACACGATCAAAAAACAAAAAAAAAATCAGGACGACAGGCCTGCTTGCTTGTGTGTGGCGCTTCTCGAATGTGGTTGATGATGATGATGATGATGATGATGATGATGATGATGATGATGATGTTTACTTGGCCTCCTGGGCTTTTTTGGCACTCTGTTTTTCCTTTGCCTGGTGAAAGAGATTTTGTTTTGTTAACAAAACACAAAACGTGGCTATAAAAATATTTCCAAGCAAAGTTTCTACCGCATTTTCCGGACTATAAGTCGCAAGTCGCATTTTGGGGGGAAATTTATTTGCTAAAATCCAACACCAAAAACATGCACGTCATCTTGAAAGGCAATTTAAAAATAATTCACTTCATTTGCAGCTTGTAATCTGCAGAATATAATTTTTTTTTTGCTGCCATTTTTGTTCAGCCCTTCTCAGTTGTTTTTATAAATTACCGGCAATGTTGAAATTATCAACACAGGCCTAGAGCGCCCTCTTGCGGTTTAGTGTGAAAATAACATGTGATATATAATATATAATAATGTTAATAATTTCACCCGTAAGTCACACCAGAGTATAAATAAAATAAATAAAAAAATAAAATAAAAATAAAAAAATAAAATAAAAATAAAATAACATGTGAAATATAATATATAATAATGTTAATAATTTCACACGTAAGTCACACCAGAGTATAAATAAAATAAACAAATAAATAAAATAAAAATAAAAAAATACAATAAAAATAAAATAACATGTGAAATATAATATATAAAAATGTGTTAATAATTTCACGCATAAGTCACACCAGAGTATAAATAAAATATATAAATAAAATAAATAAATAAATAAAATAAAAATAAAATCTAAAATAAAATAACGTGAAATATATAATAATTTCACACATGAGTCACACCAGAGTATAAATAAAATATATAAATAAAATAAATAAAAATAAAATAAAAATAAATAAAATAACGTGAAATATAATGTAATATATAATAGTGTTAATAATTTCACACAGAGTATAAATAAAATATATAAATAAAATAAATAAATAAAAATAAAATAAAAATAAAATCTAAATAAATAAATAAAATAACTTGAAATATAATAAAATATATAATAATGCGTTAATAATTTCACACATAAGTCACACCAGAGTATAAGTCGCACCCCCAGCCAAACTATGAAAAAAAACAAAAAAAACTGCGATTTATAATCCGAAAAATACGGTATTCACAAATGCGATAAAAAACAAAACAAAATGCAAGTCACCTTCTCCACCAAAGGTATTAACTGCTGGTGCTCGGCCAACGTTTTCAATAACTCCATAATAAATGGAAGGTAATTATGCTTCCGTCGAATGTTTTCAACCTGCAACAATACAAAAGAAGACAAACAAAAGGAAAAAGGTGCGACTAAAAATAAGACTCAGCAGATAAAAAAACGACGACTTCAACAATCTGTGATGCACGCGTGTGCTAAAAATCAAATGTGACAAAAACAAAAAAAAACATGGCCGAGGAGTCGCCAACCTTATATCGTTTCAGTTTCTGATTTTCTTCCTCGATGAGGAGGTGGTACTTGGCGATCTCGGACTGAATGGAGCTCAGAAACGTGCTGCTCTGGTCCGTGTCCATCGGCTCGTCCTGGGAAATTTCAAGGTTAGCGTCGCAACAAGGTCATGCGCGTCCAAATAAAAAAAATTAAAAAAAAGGGGCTGCGGTTCATTCAACTCGGTGCCCCAAGGTTAACTAAAACTAACAAAAATTCAAAAACAACAATTTCGTTCACGGAATAAAATAAAAACGAAAATGCTTTTTAAAACACCAAACTGAAACTACATTTTATGTTTACAAAACTAGATAAAACTATAATTATAGCAAAAATGTCCTTTGTTTTCGTCTTGGGTAATCAATTGAATGCATGAGCCTTTGGGGATGAGTTGAAGTCGATTTATTTTGATATTAATTCCATCATTTGTTGTTCTCTTACACAAAAAAAAAAAAACTTATTCTCACAACTGAATAAAGATTCGGCCATTTTCATCTTTAATTGGTCACTCCACTTTCATTGAACTTGAACACATGCAAAGAACATAAGCATTAATAAATCAATCAATAGAGAAATAAAAAAATAAATACAAATAGGGGGTGGGGGAACTTTCTGCTGACCAAATAAATAAAATAAAAAAACCTTTCTGCTAACCAAATAAATAAAACAGGTGGGGAGGGGGGGAAAAAAAGAAAGAAAAAAAAAAGAAAAGACCTTTCTGCTGACCTTTGGTGCTTCATGCTATCAGCGTGCACAACTTGTCAGAATGACTGCGCAAGATGACATTTGTCACGGAAGAAAGAAAACCATTCAGGATGAAGCAGCAGTGCTGCAAATTGCGTCAACGACTAAACACACGCGGGCTTTCTGCAGGCATCACCAAGTTTTTTGGTTTTATTTTAATGCAACCTAAAACAAATTTAATACCCACATCGTAGTACTGTATAATACAAGCACAAAAAACGGTTCAGCATGTCCACCTTTTTTTTTTTTTTTTTCTCACCTCGGTAAGCTGAGTCTGAAGCTCCGCAATCTTCCTCTCGTAGATCATCTTCCGGTCCGACACGATGGCCATGAGATTGAAGCGGATCTCTCCTTCGCTGTACCTGAACAGAAGTGTCGCATTAAAACAAAAAACGCAAGACATTCATTCACTCAGTGATCATGAACTACAAAACAGTGAATGAGACGTCCATTTAATTCTTATTAATTATTAAGTTACTTGGACTAAAAATAAATAAATAAACAAATAAATAAATAAACAAACAAACAAACAGATAAATAAAAATAAATAAATAAATAAATAAATAAATAAATAAATGAAATGGCTTCCAGTGAATGAGACGTTAAATATCAAACAAATATTAATAAAGATGATTGTGTGCGTTTTGCGGCGATATTCACTTTTGTATTCTTTTTTCAATGACGGGCCGGACAGCACTGATCCAGTCATCCTGGTTGCAGGCACCTGGTGAAAAAAACAAACAAAACAAAAAAAAAAAATACGTCTTGCGTTACTTTGGTGTCATTGTATACTTTTGAGTTATTGCAAAAGAATCTGCCACGCAAAACGTACAAAAACAAATTAGTTTTGGAATTAGTTTTAAATTAGTGTTCAAGGTTGGTTCTGTCTGTTTTTATCCATCCATCCATCCATCCATCTTCTTCCGCTTATCCGGGGTCGGGTCGCGGGGGCAGCAGCTTTAGGAGGGAAACCCAGACTTCCCTCTCCCCAGCCACTTCAACCAGCTCCTCCGGCGGGATCCCAAGGCGTTCCCAGGCCAGCCGAGAGACATAGTCTCTCCAGCGTGTCCTGGGTCATTCCCGGGCCTCCCGCCGGTGGGACATGCCCGGAAAACTTCCCCAGGGAGGCGTCCGGGAGGCATCCGAACCAGATGCCCGAGCCACCTCAGCTGGCTCCTCTCAACGCGGAGGAGCAGCGGCTCGACTCTGAGTCCCTCCCGGATGAGCGAGCTTCTCACCCTATCTCGAAGGGAGAGCCCGGACACCCTGCCGAGGAAACTCATTTCGGCCGCTTGTATCCGGGATCTCGTTCTTTCGGTCATGACCCACAGCGAGTCATGACCATAGGTGAGGGTCGGAACGTAGATCGACCGGTAAATCGAGAGCTTCGCCTTTTGGCTCAGCTCTTTCTTTACCACGACGGACCGATGCAGAGTCCGCATCACTGCAGTGACTTCGACCCCAGAGATAGGAGAGCCCACCCCAGAGTCCCCAGACTCTGCTTCCTGGAATTGAGGAGGTCTTCGAAGTATTCCCCCCACCGCTTCACGACGTCCCGAGTCGAGGTCAGCAGCACCCCATCGCCACTATACACAGTGTTAATGGTGCACTGCTTTCCTCTCCTGAGACGCCGTATGGTGGACCAGAATTTCCTCGAAGCCGTCCGGAAGTCGTTTTCCATGGCCTCACCCAACTCCTCCCATGCCCGAGTTTTTGCCTCAGCAACCGCCGAAGCCGCGTTCCGCTTGGCCATCCGGTACCTGTCAGCTGCCTCCGGAGTCCGACAGGCCAAAAAGGCCCGAAAGGACTCCTTCTTCAGCTTGACGGCAATCCTCGAACCGTCGCGACAGGCACCGACCACAGCTCCGATCGGCCGCCTCAACAATGGAGGCGCGGAACATGGCCCATTCGGACTCAATGTCCCCCGCCTCCCCCGAGACAAGGGAGAAGCTCTGCCGGAGGTGGGCATTGAAACTCTTTCTGACAGGGGATTCCGCCAGACGTTCCCAGCAAACCCTCACAATACGTTTGGGTCTGCCAGGTCGGACCGGCATCTTCCCCCACCTCTGTTTTTATTAGTTTGAGTTATTGAATAAATGATCAGTTTTCGTTTAGTTTCAGAGAGTTTCAGTATTAGTTTAAAAAAAAACTTCACTACTTAATTACTTATACGCAATATTAAAAAGAAAAAACAATATGAAAAATAAATACTTAAAATCACATTTATAATCATCCCCAAAGGTTCATGCATTAAATTAATTACCAAAGACTAAAACGAAGGACATTTTTGCTAGTTTTGTTAGTTTTCTTTTTTTTTTTTTTTAAAAAAGCATTTTCGTTTTTATTTTATTTTGTTAAAGAAATAGTTTTTTTGAATTTTACTTTTAGTTTATTCGTTAGTTTTAGTTAGTTTCAGTATTAGTTTTAGTTTTAAAAAATTTGTATTAATTGTGCTCAATATTAAAAAAAAAAAAAAAACAATATGGTAAAATTAAATACTTAAAATCACATTTAAAATCATCCCCAAAGGCTAATGCATTAAATTAATTACCAAAAATTAAAAAAAGGACATTTTCCCTATAGTTATTTCTGTAAATATAAAATGTCGTTTCAGTTTTCATTTTTTTTAAAAAACATGTACATTTTTATTTTGTTCACAAAAATGTATTTTGATTTTTAGTTTTTTCGTTAGTTTTCATTAGTTAAAATAATTTTGCAAGGCTGCATTTTTTTTTTTTCCTCATAATGCCATAACCTGGCGATGACACGTTTATGTCCACCTCCTTGCGTGCTTACCGAGGTCAATTGGTCCTTCTCGAAGTCCGTCCAGCTCGTAAAGTCGACCGTTGACAGGAACGTAACTCACAAAGTGAAAGGCGTCCTCGTCCTTGGCGGACGACTTGGCGTCAAACTCAAACATTTGCTGCCTGCGAAAATCAGAACGGCGTTACAAATAAGAAAGTGAAGCAAATGATTTTTTTTTTTTTGTGTGTGTCGTGTCAATCAACGGTCCCGGATGAAACGCAAGCACGAAGTTACCTGGCAAAGCCGTTGTGAACTTGTCTGATAACTTCGGAGTTGCTCAGAGCCAAACCTTTCATCTGAAAAATTCGGAAAAAAAAATAAATAAAAAATGAACCAAAATCGAACGTTAATAGTAACTAAGAATGAACGTACCGCGGCATCAAAACTCTGCGAGAACTCCCTGAACTCGGTGAGCGTGTCGCCGAGCAGCATGTCGGGATGGGAGCAGTTGAGCAGAACGCTGACGATGGCCTGGGTGGCACACGCGTTGTTAATCACCTGAAATCAAACACAAGTTCATCAAATTTTGCAACAAGTCGGACCAGAATTGTCCGTCTCCGAATCATTAACTGATAACAAATTGTCAACGTTAAAAGTAGGGATGTAACAATATCCAAACAATACGATATCACAATATGAAGGTCACAATAGGATAATTATCAGGATACTGTGGGAGGTTGGTGATTTAAAAAAAAAAAAAAAAAAAAAAAAAAAAGGGCCAAAACATGCCGTATGAAAATTAAACTGCACAAAAAATAGCCACCAGAGGGTGCTAGAACTGCACAATTAGAAATCAATGACTTAAAAAATATAAAATAGAATATATAAAATAGAAAAAAAAAGCTGCTTTTAACATCGTGACATGACGACGATATTGCAGCAGTTTGAATATCGCGATATCGTTTCATCCCTAATTAAAACAGGGTTGAATTATAGATATTTGATGAAAATACTCTTCCAATTTGCAATGGCAATTTTGTGACAAAAATAACTGTAAATGAAATAATTGTAGCTAATCTAAACATAGAAATTCATGTTCAAAGTATTTGTTTTGTTTGTTTATTGAACATATAAACAAACAAGTAGCAGATAAAAAATAAATAAAAGAAGAACTTATAGCAATTATTCGTGATAGTTTACGTGTTCAAAGGGAGTAGGAAGAAGTTAAAAACTTATCTAGTACTTGTATCTTTTGACATATTTCATTATTAATAGTACAGTAAATTAATAGATTACAATAAAAGAAAACGTGTAATGCTGCTCGTGTACACAAGTGCGTGTTTTGTGTTCATATTCTGTTCATCAATTTCAACCTGTAATGTAAACAGTTGTATTCAAACTTTTACTTTCCTACTTAAAATGGATGGATGGAGATTACATCAAATTATATTCCACTATGCATTCTTACATTTGGATACTGCATACAAGTACTATAAAAGTTGTACAACATGTCGCGTCAATCTACTAACTGGTTTCGCCACTTCTAGCTGGTAATCAACACTTCTAATTGCTGTGGAGGAATTTTGGCCCACTCTTCAGATTTATTTTTTTTTGTTTTTAATTAACTCAGTCATGCTGGAGAGTTTTCACACCCTTTTTAATTAACATTCAACAAAAATTCTATGGCTAACTTACTGCACACAGTTGTGCAAAAAGCGCACCTGTTTGGCAAAGAAGATGTGATCGAGTCTTGAATCCTGTACGATGGATCCTGCTGGCTCCTCACCCGCTTGCCACTTGAACAGGAAGATCAGTCCATGGACAGGCCTGGAAGAGAACTTGCAGATTAAAAAAAAAAAAAAAGAAAAAAAAAAAGAAAATGCATTTCGTCTTGAGTCAAGTCCATTGCGTGCGCCAGGATTTTAACATACTTCAAGTTGTCGAAGTTCTCTGGATCCATGCTCCAAATCTCTTCAACCTGGGCACCTTTGCAGCCTAAAATGGCACAGAAGCGTGGGCAATTCAATTAACTCCTCTTTGCACCACAGTATTGACAAAATGGTGAAAGGTGTTTGAATGAATTGGTAATAACTCGAGTGGTTGAAAAGCACCGGGCTGCTTTTTCACGCGCCGTCGTTTTGAACGCTGAGTAATGCTAACCAATTAGCTCGTTTGTTTATTATCGAGTCAGAGCAGTTTTATGATAACCTTCCAAACATTACAGCAAAACGTGCAACATAAGCTAACAAGAGTCTCTGCATTGCTTTCCGGTCAGGGTTGTTTCATTTTACGCAGTGGTTTTGCACAACTGCACGTCTCATTTTGCGAGTTAGCTTCGAGTGCAGCAGGCTACACAACATTAGCCACAAGAAAGAAAAAAAATCAACACCACTACTGAATTGTGCAAAAGGGGCCCTTACCGAAACCTTTTATCAGCTCCGTAAATACGCCAGGGTCGCTCTCCATCAGACACCACTCGCCCGCACTTCCGGCCATTTTGAACAATGTTATTCGGTCAAGATACGGGACACATTTACTGGATTGCGAAGCTAGCTTCTTCTTCTTCTTCTTCTTCTTCTTCTTCTTCCAGTCCAGCTAATGTGACTGCTGGCTGCGGCTACACTAGTCGGGAGATGCAAACCGTGCAATGTGGGGAAAGGAAGAGGGTGCGCTTGTTTTGTGACACGGCGTACACAAACTGGCGGTGCTGCCGATTTCCGTACATTACTGTATTCGTATTGGGTAGCTCCCCTACATGTTTATGAACAAATATCACAAAACCATCTTGATCACAAATACTGTAGCATAGATAAATGCATTTGTGTCATCATTTTTCCTCACTAAGTACATTTATTGCTACCAAATTCACAAAAGTATTGCTACAACGGAAGTAATGGCGTTATCAAAACTAGTGTTGTTCCGATACCGTTTTTTGGGCTACCGATACCCAGCTTTGCAGTATCGGCCGATACCATACCGATAATTAAGGTTTTTTATTTTTCCTCAACATGAAAAAGCTGTCCTGCCATTGGTTCAGAGCATTCAAGGGCCTATAGGATATCTTAGATTGATTAGCATGCAGTGAACATGCATGTCACATACCAGTGAATGTCGTGCACCAGCAAGACACAAGATGCTGCATCCAAAGTCCTATATTAGCATTGGAATTAAGGCATCGGCATGTTACTTGTGTGTACTCACCGATACCAATATTACTGTTTTAATGCAGTATCGGCACCTCTGCCAATACCAGTATCGGAACAACACTAATCAGAACACTTACTTTATAAGCTAAATATGCAAACATATAAACAAATGGGGCCCACACGTGACAATTCTAATTATTATTAAAAAAAAAACATTCATCCATTTTGATTCAAAAGAATGACCCTATTTCATGATCAAATATTTTGTAAGTAGATGTATGAATCAGAATGAGGGAGTGGGTGTTTGAAAGATCAGATTTCCCAGTTTAATTTAATAACGAAAAACAACAGTGATCATTTCAATTGATGTGCTTCAACGTGTTTGGGAAGAATTCTCATATAGTATTAATGTTGTTTTTGCTGCAAGGGGAGGCCATATTGAGCCCTTGTAACGTGAAATAAAACTTGACTGCTAGTAGAATACTTTTATTATAAGTCTTTTTTTTTTTGTGCTATTTTTCCTTCATAGAATATTTGATTATGAAATAGGGTCATTCTTTTTTAATCACCACGTATAATTGTATTATTATATTATATTGTAGTTTTTAGGATGAATCTTTTTCAGGTTTAATCCCAGGGACCAGAAGCAAATGTTTTATTAAACAATTAAAACATATGTTGCAGCTATCAAATATGTCAGGAAAATAACAATTCCCCCAATGACAGCAATTATTTGCAATTATGTGCTACACACACACGGAAAGCCAGTCAAGAGAAAACTATAACGCCGCACAAGCACTTCATTTTCAATTACAGTTTATTTGCATTATTGAGCCCCATAAAATATACGAGATCATTTATCATACGTCAGAGATCATCCCCTGGCCTGAAGCGATTTGCATGGAAATAAAACAATAACACCTCTTAAGTTTTCAATAACTACTAAAACCAAAGACCGTGATGATGCAGGATGCTTAAAAAGAAAATGTTGAAAGCGTAGTTAAATAATATCGCAAACTTTTTGGCTGCAAATGTGACGCATGACAAATTCTTCAGTGCACTTTTGATAACAACAACAACAGTCTTCAAACAACATGCAGCTTTCAAGTGCAAGATTGAGCAAACATGTATAAATAATAGACAAGTGAAAAAGAAGTCGAAGGAACGGTTAGTCATTTTGCAGATTCAAACTGTCCGCTCCCCGAGCCTTCCGAGTTGCAGGGAGCACATTGATTGATCAGGGGCACTAACTTGCCCTGCTGGTGGAGCTGTTTGGTATCTGAGCCACCGCCGATACAGTTTCCGTTGATGAAGACTCTTGGCACCTGAACGGTCAAACACGTTTTCTTAGTATTGCACATGTGCACTTTAAAGCTGGATTTATAATATATTTATTTGTTTATTTCTATGTGGCCAGTTCTGATTTATTGCTTATATGCTTCTATTTACATTTTAAAGTGACATAAGCAATATGGTGTTCAGATTTGTTTTTTTTTTTTTTTTTTGCCTTAATAGCAAAAAAGTAGGAGCTCACAAACACGTTTTTTTTTTTCTGCCATTCAGTATTACATTTTAATTTTTTTTAATTTTTTGTAAGCGATAAAAAAAAAAAAAATCAATCCCCAGAAGCATAACGAGGTTGTTCTTACCGTTTTGGCGCCAGTCATCTGAGCTAAGGCCTCTTGTAGCCTCCTCCCGTCATTGTGCTCGTCGAGTTCAACGACTTTGTACGTGGCACCAATTTCATTGAACACGTTTTTGGCCATTTTGCAGTACGGACACGTGGTCTTGGAAAATATCACGACGCAGTTCTGTGACACCAACTCCTGCAAGGTTTAAAAAAAAAAAATGAATATGGGCTGTATCAGTGAACAAATATGTTTCGGTGCCTTTTGCATTTTCATGGCGGTATGAAAAGAAAGACAGAAAGAAAGATTGAGTTGATGTTGCCAATGATTTTGTATCACAGACGGAGTTCTGTATAGTATGATCAGATGTGGCTTTTTTGTGTGTTTATCGAATGTAAACAAAATGAAATAAACGCATCAAAACAATTGTAATTGCAACAAATTCTTGGGAGAGGAGGTACATTATTTTACAGAAGCACATGGGTGCACGACTAACTAAAGCTACATAGATAAATATTAAATGTCGGAAGGAATCGGAGTTCTACTTACATGCACAAACTTGACACAAGCTGTACTGGTTGATCCAGCTGTTGTGGAGGATGCAAAATTTCCCATTCTGAAACCAGACAAAATGTAAGCTACATGAAACAAAAACAGTCCACCACAGTGACTTCTATTGCTAACATATAGAAAGTGCTTCTTATAACCTTGAAAATGTCGCTTTATCACAACATTTGGTGAAAGTTAGCATGGAATACAAGCACAGAATTGCAGGTCCTAACTTGCACGGATCCATTATTTGTGGTAATGTAGCTCACTGCGTTGTTACACTCGTTTCCATGTCGTGAGCAACTGCTTTGCACAGGCGTGATGCATGTGCTTAATCCAGGATTAGGAAAGCAAAGAAGCGGGTGACGTGCTCGACACCTTCAAACCTGATCAAGCAGCACCTCACGATGGAGCTTACAGGGGTGCCAAATGTCTCTGATGTCCGACTCATACGTAATCGAATATGATCGGCGCTGTTTCATTAAATAAATTTATCTACACGGGATGAATATTAAGTTATGAAATGATCTGTCGCCTTAGATTTGATAGCAAATCATTTGGCAAATAATGACCTTTGACAGCTGTTCCTTGCCGCTCGAGAAAAACATTCAGCTCGAGAAAACATCGACAAAAGAACAACAACAAATGGCTACAAATTATCCAACAACTGAACCGGATGAAACATGCAGTTAGTGTACGACAATGAATGTTGTCACATTGTTTGTTTACATCCTTTGGTTTAGTTGACTTGAAGTTGAAGCCTACCTTGCATGGCACCGGAAGTAGTAACTGAACGTCTTCCTGGGACGTAGCGAGTGACGTCACGACTCAAATGGGAAGCCTGTGTCGAGGAATGGGGTTGTAATTTGAATTTTTCTTTAACAGTATTAGATTAATATTAGATTTATGACGATGTAAAATACTGAAGTGGAATGTCTGAGTGTTTTTATATATTTCTGTTGTTACTTCTCATTTGGTGTTAGGGTGACGAGATTTGCTACTGGATAAAAAAAAAAAAGAGTGAATTACATGTTTTTTTTTTTTATTAATCACACATTATTTCGTTATACTCTCAATTGATCGCATTTTTTCTTTTTTGTACGCATTCTTTGCTTGCTTGAGTAATATCTTGAAATTAATTAACACTGAAAAAAAATGGTTGGATTTACATACAAATAAAAACAAAACGAAAAAGATGTAAAACTAGTTGAACAGACTTTTTTTTTTTTTTTTTCCCCCCAGTGTATCCTCCTGACAGTTCAGAGTTTGTGGGTTTAAATCCAGGTTCCGGCCTTCCTGTGTGGAGTTTGCATGTTCTCGCCGTGCCTGCGTGGCTTTCCTCCGGGTACTCCATGCAGTTTTCTCCCTACTCAATAAAAATAAATAATAATAATAAAAAATAAATAAAATGTATGGTCAGTTAACGGAAGGCTCCGGGTTACAAAAAACAACAACAAAATGTATATATTTTTTCTTTCTTCTTAATTGCAATTATAACGGTCAAATGTAATGTGCAAAAAAATAATATTGAACATTCACCATAAAGCCGTACTACATTTTAAGTGTCTTATTTTCATGCCTAATCGTTATGCCCGAGTTCAGTTCCATGACATTTAGCGCCGTGTCTGCGTGTTATTGACTCGACTCTTAACCGCAGCCGGTATTGACCGACTTTTTGCAGCTAAAAAAAAAAAAAATGGATTTGTATTTTCTCTGACTGTTTGACAAGAAAGACCACCGAGTGTTAGTCGCTTTAGCTGCTAGCCGCGATGACTCAAACGACATTTCAAGTGGGCATTCTGTTTGGTTTGTTGTTTACAGGCAGACTCTGCCAGCTTTGCTTTTTTTGAGCATCTCGTTTGATCGAGATCGGACGTGGCTTGCTGTCAACTGAGAAGGCCGACCCCGCTGACGGTGACGTTTGTTTTAAGGGAAGGTTACGACAATGTGCCGAGTCGGTTCCTCCTTCCTGCCGTCAACAACAATTGTCGCTTTTTGTCGAATGGGATGTGTACGTGGGCGCAGGTGCCACGAATTGGATTCGGTGTTGGCATGTCAGGTTAGCGTTTGCATGTCTCCGCGAGGGTTTCGGCCTTCTTTTTAATTCAGGGTGGCCGCTCGCCAGCATGTGTTTCTCTTGACGGGAGAAGCGGACGCAAGCGCTTGTTTTCGGAGGCTCGAGGTGTCTTGCCGGAGATTTCGTAAGCCTTGAAGATCTTGATACGGGATGGCAAAGCAAATGGCCCCGGGGCAGAGGCTGAAACACTTCCACTCGTCTGTGCAGTCTGCCGGCCAGCGAATGACTTTTTTTTTTTTAACTCATTTGCTCCCAAAAACGGATAAATACGTCCTATATTAAATGTTTTAACTATCCCAAAGACGTATTTATACGTTGTTGTTGTTGTTGTTTTTTTATTGCTATGTCATACAGAATTTTTGATGCAGCCCCTCTACTTCAGAGAACGGTTGAAGCAATCGTAGTTATTACAAAAACGGCCAGCAGGTGGCAGCAGAGTAAAAGAGATCAACCAGGGTGAATTATGATGAAATGTGGCTATATTCTTATGCTAACAGCTGCAAAACAAAAACAGGTATGGTTCATGGTGAAGTGTCTTTCAAAGAAAGAGTGAGTTTCCATTCTTAGATTTTCACTTATGAATCACACAATTATGAGTCATGATTCTGTCATGAGTATGATGAAAAATATCGTTAAAGGCAGCACAGTGACCTGCTATACAAACAAAACATATACCTACATACCACTTTGGCCTGCAAGGTCGAGCTGCTGAGAGCTGCATCGGACTTGATTGCTTTGCTATGCTAGCAAAAAAAAAACAGGAAATCGTGCTCTCAAAGTCAAAAGTAAATTTTACCCTTTTAATTTACTTGCAAACTAATTATTATTATTAACCATAGAGTCCTACCAATTACACAAAGATATTAGGAAAACAAAAACACATAAAAAAAAAATTGCTCACCATATTAACCTTTCAATTACAATTACTGAAACAACAGCTCCTTCTACTGGAAGCACTGAAACACAAAATTACAGGTAGACTTCTACCATTACAAACCAATTAATTGGCCGATTAATTAAAAAAACAAAACAGTTTTACTACTTTGTCCTTTAGTTTTTGTTTCCAACACAGCAAAATCGGCAAAAATAGATAGATAGATAGATAGATAGATAGATAGATAGATAGATAGATAGATAGATAGATAGATAGATAGATAGATAGATAGATAGATAGATAGATAGATAAATAAAGGCCTATTTTGTAAGGGATGTTTGAATGCCATTATCGTTGTCTTATGTTGCAGTGTGATAATGTGTACTAAAATCGACACATAACTAAAAATAAGCATTTTTCTTTTTTTGTTTTGCTGATTTTTATTTTATTTTATTTTTTTACTATTGTTTTTACTGTGAGCTAATATTGGACAATCAAATAGTTCAGGGCCTAATAATACCATTAGTAACGGTAATGTCAACAAATTTCTTATTTCAGAAGTAACACCGGCAGCCAATCGCTTCTCAATAAGCAGCTCTCGGCTTCAAAAAGATCGGTGACCCCTGACCTTACAAAGTGTGTCAATATGTTTTTAAAATTGCTTCCATTGTTCTTGGGAAAGAAGAAAGGGGAACTGTCGGATGCTCGGCGCGATGCGAATTGGTGTGCTGTCATCATCAAGCAACCTCACCCCCCCCCCCCCCCCCTTCCTTTTATTCAGCAGTCAGTGAGTCCAAAGCAAGTGTGGTGATTTCAATTTGATACACAAGAGGGCACTGTTGCTCCGTTTGTGTTTTATCCCCACACAGCCACAGCACGTTTTAATGTAGGAATAATACATGTATTCATTTGCTAATTATGCTTTTTTTTTTTTTTTTTTTTGGCGTAACTTCTTTCATTTAACTCAGTGTGCCAAGTGTGGATCTGCATTTAAAATATTTAAAAAAAGATGGTTAATGTAGTGTGGAGCGTATCTGATGCCGCCTTTATCGCAAATAATCCCCCCCCGAAAGGCACTACAGGCCAAGGTAAGATAAGTCAACTCTGGCGCTGTTTGCGCGTCAGCAATCTGCGATGTTGTCGTGTGTGGCCGCGGAAGTCGGCACATCCATCTTTTGCACCCAACTGACTCTCTTCCCCGGTTTCTCTTCTTGTGTTTTCTTGCATGCACGTGTAGTTTTATCAGCTGCCTTCAGAGGCCCCACAGCAAACTGAACAATTTTTTTTTCCAACTACAGCAACAACTTGTGCCACAATAAACTTTTTTTTTATCAGAAGTCCAATAATCTTTTAGAGATAACACATGCAGGGGCAGACAGTAATACGTTGCATGTGGTGGCATTCCATTGCTTCTTTTGGCCCCGCAGTCAGATAATGATTTTGAAGCAATATTGATCTCAGACAGAACAGAGATACGACGAGGGCGCTTAATTGGAACAATTGCTTGCGTTCATAACTGCTGACAAAGACAGAAAAACACACAATGGGACAAAATATTGCGGTGCAATATTTATCATCAGGTAATTAACTAATTCACTCGCCGCCATTTTCACATTTCGCAATCCTGTTCGCTCCCGGCTGTTTTATTGGATTTTGACTGATTTTGCAAGGCCCACAGAATATTGTGTTCTATTGCTGTAAAAGCATGGAACCTATCAAAAGAAAGATTAAAGTCTCTCCTTTCATCAGGGAAAAAAAAAAAAGTATGTTTCTGTTTCCATTTTGCAGCAATTAGCATTAGAAGAGAGCTAAGTTTCATCAGTTTTCACAAATCTATTTAAAATTGTAAGTAATTGAGCTTTTTTTTCTACATGGCCCTGGTTGATCTCCTTTGCTCTGCTGCCACCTGCTGGCTGCTTGTGTAATAACTACCATTTCTGCAACCGTTCTTTACAGTTGAGAGGCTGCATCAAAGCCTTCTGTATGCTCTAGCATTCAAAAAACAAAAAAAACAAAAAAAAACACACACACACACACACAAAACGTATAAATACGTCTTTGGGACACTTAGAACATTAAAAAAAAAACATATTTACACGTTATTGGGAGCAAATGAGTTAAGGAAGGCGGCTCATGGAAAATTGTGGCTTATATCATTTGAGCAACGTGATATAACTGGAAATACATCCTTTCAACTTGTACACTGTAAAAAAATATAATATAACAAAATGTTACTTTTTATTTGACAGTTTTTTCCTTTATTTTAAAGTATAATTTCATTTGTAAACATAAACTCTGATTTTACATGTCAAATGCAAAATAACATTAAATTCACTGTCATTTCTCTTCTTTTGAAAAAAAAAAAAAAAAACCTCTATTAGAAATACATATATTTATTGTTAAGATTGCCCTGCGATTGGCTGGCAACCAGTTTCTTTGATCCTTCCATACGTATAGTAACAGTATACGTTTGCATCCACCACCACAACATGAGCTGTGTATGCTGGCCTCGCAGTCATTAACTCATTTGCTCCCAAAAAGGTATAAATACGTTTTTTTTTGTTTTAGGTGTCCCAAAGACTAACGTGGGGAAGATAACCGAAACATCGGAAGTCCGGAACCTTCGGGACTCTTCCCGGAGCTGGCCGCCCATTCTCAATGAAACCGATCGGGGGAGAAGCGCTTTTAGTGCAGGGAAAGTGACGGTCAACTCTGCCAGCGTTCCTCGGGTGATGTGTGTCGAATTTTGTGGCGGGGAAATAAATAGATTCCATTTTGGAACACCACGACAATAAAAATTTAAAAAAAATAGTGAACAGCTG
This sequence comes from Festucalex cinctus, assembly GCF_051991245.1. Classification (NCBI taxonomy): domain Eukaryota; kingdom Metazoa; phylum Chordata; class Actinopteri; order Syngnathiformes; family Syngnathidae; genus Festucalex; species Festucalex cinctus. The sequence goes on along the minus strand of NC_135420.1, from coordinate 27,979,130 downwards.
CGAGTTTCTCTCCCCATCCTTTCCATGCAGTTGATTTTATTAGCTGTGCAGTGGCAATGGCCGAACTGTAGCTAACGTTGTACATCACGGGGAAGAGCTGACCTTGTGAAGGAACCGTTACTTTGCATGACAATAAGAACAAGAGATGGACGCTCGCAAAATTCATAAACGCTGGCATGCGTTCAATCAGCACGGCGCTATAAATCCAAGAAGACAAATCGCGGAGATGAAAACGGCAACAATTGACCACATTGGCGAAAATGAAACGAGCCAAGCGTCTTTTGCGAGGCTTCATTAAAGTAGGATTATTAAGATTAGCCAGCCTGTTCAAAATATGATCACGCCATCTGGCCTCCATGTAGATATACTCGTATTCACCTCACGTTTCTTTTTTTTTTATGTAGCGATAACGGCAAGATCACGATTTAACAATATTTAAACTGCCACACTAACGAACGGGAAAAGCAGCACGTCTATTAACTCATTCATTCATTTTCACAGAAGCAATCCCGGCTGTTTTCCTGGATTTTGACTGATTTTCCAAGTGTTCTACTGAAATAAAAACATGGAACCTATCAAAAGAAAGATTAAAAGTCTCTTCTTTCATCAGGAAAAAAAAAAGTATATTTCTATCTGCTTCCGTTTTGCAGCAATTAGCATTAGAATATAGCTAAGTTTCATCAATTTTCACAAATCTAAACTTGTGAGTAATTGAGCTTTTTTTTTTTCCAACATGGCCTGGGTTGATCTCTTATACTCTACTGCCACCTGGTAGAGGGATTTAATTACTACATTTTTTCACCAATTCTCTGCAGTTGAGAGGCTGCATCAAAGCCTTCTGTATGCTCTAGCATTAAAGAAGAAGAAAAAAAAAGTATAATATAAATATAGTTGTTGTTTTTGTTCCTAAAGAAAGAAGAGACTCTAATCTTCCTTTTGGTAGGCTCCATGTTTTTATAGCAATAGAACACAATATTCTGTGGGCCTTGCAAAATATCAGTCAAAATCCAGTAAAACAGAATGCGAATGGGGTTGCGCCAGTGAAAATGGCTGCCATTAAATGAGTTAAATAATGTAAAGCAAACCATGTGTATGAAATGTGCTATAAGGTATAAAAATAATAATAATAATAATAATAATAATAATAATAATAAAGCTGTCTTGTCTACTCATACTGGTAAGTCAACAACAACAACAACTATTTGGCAATACTGAAATATGACCATCAAAAATGATTCACAACAGTAACTGCCGGGACTTGCTTTTTTTTTTTTTTTTTTTAACCTTTTCAAGCGTATTGACCCACGCAGACTATTTGGGAACATCCAACATTCGCCCGCGTGAGTGTTTTTAAGCACCACTTCTCGTTTCCGAGTAGCTCTCACGGGAGCACGATGATGAGCTTCCTACTTGTACACTTCTTTTTTTTTTTTTTGCATTTTCTTGCCTTACTACATTTCCTCTCAGCATGGAGTTAAACATTACAAAGTGTCGGCACAAGTCGCTGCGTCGTGGCGGGAAAACAATCTTTTCCGTCTCACCTGGGAGCACCAAGTTCTTCTTGAGAATAAGTCTTCCAGGAGGTGTAAATGGTGATGAAATTCCGTTTGATTTGAGTTTCGCAGACGTTGCGTCATTTCGAGACCGCGTCACTTCCCTGACCAATAAATCAAAACTTTTAAGACCGATGTCACAACAGTCCGTTAATTGGCCATTTTCCTGTTTACGGTTGATTATTTAATGAAGATTAAATATGATTCCTTGTTGTGCAGTTAATAACTATTTGTTAAAATCATAAATCAAGTCAAATTAACTGAGAAGTTCAACTTTTTTGAAGGTGAATATTAAACTGCAACCTATCGGCGCCTCTTGTGACATAGGTGGGTTAGTTGCATCACTTTTTATACTTTTGTGTTTTTCTTGGAATCCATACATCATATATAAACAAAATTCATACCATATGAAAGACCAAAGTCTTGGGTATATTTTTTGTATTCATGTTATTTTCATACTTTGTGTCAATGCACACTTATTTATTGATTGATTTAATTTTTATTTTTTTTATTTTATTTTTCTTATTATTATTATTGTTAATTCAATCTCTGGTGTAATAACGTTATTTATTGATTTATTGAATTTTTATTTTTCATTTTATTATTATTATTATTAATTCAATCTCTGGTGTAATAAACTTATTTATTGATTGATTGAATTTTTATTTTGCATTTTATTATTATTATTATTATTATTATTATTAATTCAATCTCTGGTGTAATAACCTTATTAATTGATTGATTGAATTATTTTTTATTTTATTATCTGGTCTCACTGCTGCTGGACATGTAAATTTCCCAGAGGGAAAATGCAAAATTGCAATGTGACAACTTACCCACGATACAACTAGCCCCGGTCTCCCCCTACGTGGATTACAAGCCGAGCACAAAATGCTGATGCGTTTTCCTTCCCCCCCCCCGTGACACGTTAAATGTGTGACGCTTGTGCAGGGCGTGAAACGCGACGGTGAATTACTTTCAGGCCCTTGTTACTCCTGACCCGTTTCTCCTCGTCTGCATTTTGACTCGTCAGGCAGCATCCATTATCATACTCGCAACAAGACTTTGAAACATTTATTTCCCGGCGGCAAAGGAAGGAAATGTATCATTTCCAAGCGTCACATGCTTTTCTATTTCACCTCAAAAACTTCCATTAAGGTTCATCATTCATCGGCAAAGGAGAGCAATTTGTCAGGCTACGAGCGTTGGGGCTGTTACGGAAAGGTCAAGAAATGTGTCTGGGTCCTGAAGTGTATGTTCTCCTCTCGGATTTCGGAAGAACAGTGCACGAGCTCCCCGCTGTTAAAGTTTGATCGCCGCCTCCACTCCATCACGACAGACATCTCAATCCATTTCCACCGCCAGCCTTTTTATTCTGCGTTTACAGCAGCACGGCTTTTCAATACACATCAGTCACTGCTCCTTTCCCATTCATTCATCACTCCCCCACCCCCTCCCCTTGTCTTTTTTTTTTCTTTCTCTGACCTCCTCCTTATCCTTCTCTTTCTTAAGTAGCAAATTTGCAAGTTCAGAAAAAAACTCGTACATTTGCGAATTTAGAAAGTGGCAAGTAAAGTGGCAAATTTGGAAAAAAGGAAAAAATGTGTAAATTTGCGAGTTTAGAAAGTGGCAAATTTGCGACAGTTCATAAAGTAGCAAATTTTCAAGAAAAAAAAAAAAACGTAAATTTGCAAGTTCAAAAAGTGGCAAATTTGCGAGTTTCTGAAGTGGCAAATTTGCAAGGAAAAAAAACAACGTAAATTTGCAAGTTCAGAAAGTGGCAAATTTGCCACTTTCTAAAGTGGCAAATTTGCAAGAAAAAAACTTAAATTTGCGAATTTAGAAAGTGGCAAGTAAAGTGGCAAATTTGGAAAAAAGGAAAAAAATTTGTAAATTTGCGAGTTTAGAAAGTGGCAAATTTGCGAGAGTTCATAAAGTAGCAAATTTTCAAGAAAAAAAAAAAACATGTAAATTTGCAAGTTCAAAAAGTGGCAAATTTGCGAGTTTCTGAAGTGGCAAATTTGCAAGGAAAAAAAACAACGTAAATTTGCAAGTTCAGAAAGTGGCAAATTTGCCACTTTCTAAAGTGGCAAATTTGCAAGAAAAAAACTCTTAAATTTGCGAATTTAGAAAGTGGCAAGTAAAGTGGCAAATTTGGAAAAAAGGAAAAAAATTTGTAAATTTGCGAGTTTAGAAAGTGGCAAATTTGCGACAGTTCATAAAGTAGCAAATTTTCAAGAAAAAAAAAAAACATGTAAATTTGCAAGTTCAAAAAGTGGCAAATTTGTGAGTTTCTGAAGTGGCAAATTTGCAAGGGAAAAAAAAAACGTAAATTTGCAAGTTCAGAAAGTGGCAAATTTGCCACTTGGTCGCATTGTACAACTTTTTGTACAACATTTTTTTTGGGCAAATTTGCCACTTTCTGAAATGGCAAATTTGAAAAAAAAAACTTGTAAATTTGCAAGTTCACAAAGTGGCAAATTTGCCACTTTTTGAAGTGGCAAATTTGCAAGAAAAAAAACTTGTAAATTTGCGAGTTTAGAAAGTGGCTAATTTGCGACAGTTCATAAATTAGAAAATTTTCAAGAAAAAAAAAACATGTAATTTTGCAAGTTCAGAAAGTGGCAAATTTGCGAGTTTCTGAAGTGGCAAATTTGCAAGAAAAAAAAAACAACGTAAATTTGCAAGTTCAGAAAGTGGCAAATTTGCCACTTGGTCGCATTGTACAACTTTTTGTACAACTTAGATTTTTTTCTTGGCAAATTTGCCACTTTCTGAAATGGCAAATTTGAAAAAAAAAGTTGTAAATTTGCAAGTTCACCAAGTGGCAAATTTGCCACTTTTTGAAGTGGCAAATTTGCAAGAAAAAAAACTTGAAAATTTGCGAGTTTAGAAAGTGGCTAATTTGCGACAGTTCATAAATTAGCAAATTTTCAAGAAAAAAAAACCATGTAATTTTGCAAGTTCAGAAAGTGGCAAATTTGCGACTTTCTAAAGAAGAAGAAAAAAAATTGTAATTTTAAAAGTTCAGAAAGTGACAAATTTGCGACTTTCTAAAAAGTTCATCAAGTAACAGATTTGCGAGGAAAAAAAAAAAAACAACAACCTCAGAAACTTACGAGAAATACACGTAACGTACTACTTGAACGCCAATACTTTTCGGTCGGGTTTTCAAATAAGGAGATAGCAGAGATGAACCATATGATGGTAAGCATTCGGTTTTTGAAGCATTAGGTTACGACCAGCGACAAAGATGCCTGACGACTCAGTACAATCTTTATTTTCACCCATACAAGCAGAGAGCTGACTTTTGGTGCTGGGGTTATTCTTCTCACCTCTTTCTGCCTTCTCTCACTTTTTGGGCCTCGCCCATTCTCATTATTTGCCGAAAGGCTGAGTGCAGCCGGATGGAGGTAATCTAGCAGTCTGATTGCGTACGACATGCATGAACGATACCTACCCTTGTTTCCAATATCCTCTCTCTTTTCAGCCATGACGTTTATCATTGCTAATGGCGGGTGATGAAAACCTGGGCAAATTGCACCGTGCATGCAGAATCAAATGAGCTTTGACAAAGATATTTGGACTGTCCTTGACAATTGGTTTTGCTATTCGAAAGGCAAACATTTAAAGTGCCCCCGCGCGGCGCACCCAGTTTGTTGACTTTGACTCGATATTGGTGTGTGCCTACTCTGCACAAATCATTCTTTTTTTTATGTGTAACACAAATAATTCAAAAATAAATTTCCAGTCAGTGCAATAATTTTGCTTTTGGTGTTTTATACAGTATATATATCAATATAATCTGATTTCTGATATTAAGACGAGAATGGTTAATTCTCTCTTTGTTTGTAGTTTTAAAACTAATAATTTAACTTGTGATTTTTTTTTTTTAAATAGATCCTCACTCATCTTTCTCAACTTCCTTTCTTTTTTTAAGATGGGTTTAACCGTTTAATCCCCCAAAAGATAGCTAAATAGTTAGCTAGCTAGCTAATGGACTAGCCGGACTTTGTAATCAACATTAATCTGATTTCTGATATGAAGACGAGGCCTGTTAATTCTCTCTTTGCCTGCATTTTTATAACTAATAATTTCTGTCCAGATAGCTAAATAGTTAGCTAGCTAGCTAATGGACTAGCCGGACTTTGTAATCAACATTAATCTGATTTCTGATATGAAGACGAGGCCTGTTAATTCTCTCTTTGCCTGCATTTTTATAACTAATAATTTCTGTCCAGATAGCTAAATAGTTAGCTAGCTAGTTAATGGACTAGCTAGCTCACTAGCAAGCCGGATACCTACTTTCTCTTTGGAGGACATGACCCACCCAACTGGATTTGTAAGTGCTTTGTATGTGTTATTTTTGTCCCCATCATACACATGAAGAGCTCGTTTCCAAAACAAGATGAAAGACAATTTGATCAATGGGCTCAACAGGCCATTCATCGTGTACACTACAAATGCTTTTGTTTGGTTGCCGAGGCAACACTGACAGCCTTTCATTTCATTCAATTTCATTAAAAACTCAACGGTGTTTTTTTTTTCTTTCCAGCAGAATATCGTATATGCCCTACAGACAACGACCTTAATGTTTAATTCATTGTTCATTAATCAGCCTTGAGATTAGAGAGTCACATTATGCGGAATTCGCCAGAACTTGGAATGTTTGGACTTGTATTGTTCTAATACTAACCTTTTTATCTTCTTCGGGTTTTTTTTTTATTTTATTTTTTTAATTATCATGAGTTAGTTCTCGAACATCTCGAAAATAGGTGTCCATAATGTAATGCATACTGGTACACTCACCTGACTTCACTTGCAGACGTGTGCTCAGTTCCCATTTGGTGAAAATGTGAAAAAAAAAAAAAGTGGTTTCTGTGGTGCCGAAGCCAAGGAGACGCAGGAGGTGTGTCGCAAAAGACTTTACTGAACATTCCTCAACAATCAAAACAGGAAAAAAAAAAAAAACTTAATGTACGTCACTCTAAATCCAAATCCTTCCCCCTCCAACCACTAAACAAAACATTAGTTCCATGGGGGAATTATGTCATGAGCACCACATTTCATCTCAATACAAATGTGCCTTGTAATTGATTGGTGACATAGCCATGTTGTTGTCTGCCTTTTTGACTGACATCGGTTGGGATAAGCTTCGTTAAACAGTGCAGAAAGTAGATAAATGGATATTTTAATCAATCAACCAGATTCAGATCCCCCCCCCTTTTAATTGAGTCGTGCAGGTAGGTCAAATTCGTGGTGGAATAAGTTATCAGCTTCATTAATTTATCTTGGTCTAGATTTTTTATATCACAAAAAAAAAATACCTTTTTTATCCACTCTAAAGCAATATGGCACAATTTCAAATTAGCCTTTGCTACAAAGAAGAAGAAAAAAAGAGACGGCTGATATTTATATCGCTTTATTAAAAGAAAGCATTTGATGTGACTATTCACAAGAGTGACGTTCAGAGCACCTTAGATAGCATTTATCTCTGAACCGCTCAAATGAAGCAACTGAAATGTGATCATCGAATTAACATGAATATTAGCTGCTCAAGTCGCGTCGGTTCAGTTCCCGCTCGGCGACAGCGCCGAGACAAGATGAACGTCTCGACGTGAAGTCTGCTTTTCACCCAAAATTCAGCGACATCCAGTTACCCGGTTACTCTCAACAGGATAAGCCACATAGCTTAAAAGGAGATACAAGTCATCTTTGTGTGCTTTCATGTTTATTTCTTTTTTTTTTAGATAAAATACAGGATATGGCAGATAAACCTTCCCAACTTGTGATGAAACTGGAACGTAAACACTGACAGAAACACAGAAAGAGGTCAGAAGAAGTGGTCGATGCCAAAGATACTTTTCATTCATATTTAGGTAGTTTAACTTTCAACAAAAATACATATACATTTCCCTTTGTCTGTGTAAACGCATTGGTGTCTTTTTTTTTTCTTTCTTTTTTTTTAAATGAGATTGATCTGTGTGGAATACTCTTCGAACTTTCCAAGCCCCACAACCAGCGTGCACCGTCAGGTCCCACCGATGCGTCTGCCATTGCACCTCGTACAAGTACATGTGTACAATACTTGACATTTTTCTCCCGCCAAAATTGTTTGAAACATCAACTGTACACAATACCAAAAACAATGTGCTTTTTCCCCAGATAGTGAGTTGTGCCGAGGTCCAAAATGTCCTCCATCAGCTGTTCCAATGCACACTAGGGATAGACCGATTGTCGACCGGCCGATTATCGGCGCATCGGCCTTCTTACGAATCTGAAGGCCGATAACGCTGGTAACCTCACTGAGCGGTGAATGCTTGCGAGCGTTTTTACTTTTCACAAAACCATTTCAAACATATTCAGACACTTGTTACTGTCGGCGAAGATTTTTTGAAACCTTTTTTTACGAACCCTGACGAAAACCCCAAATTAGCTTCGTTCGCATGCATTTGTCGCTCAGTGAGATACAGGAAATGCTCATTTATGGATTTATTAAAATTTCAATTTTATTAAAAATAAAATAAAATAAATATGCTGACACTGGGAGCCCCCTACACAAAATCATAAAAAATAATAATACAATTGAGAAATTATGTTAAAATTTTGGAAAACTTTATCTCCAGTTGAAACATTTTAGGGGGAACTATTTACTTGCTTAGTTTTTAACTTAGCATAACACATGCTAATGACTGGAAGCTCCCTGCAATTTTTGGTAGAATTTTTCAACAAAGCTGTCAATTCCTTTGTACGTTTAATATTAAAAGGGGAAAAAAAACATAATTTTTAAACATTTGACGATAATATTTTCTCTGAACGAAAATGAACATGGGCTTGAAATATCGGTTATCATCTCCTTGACTACTAACTCATTCACTCCCAGCCATTTTTAATGATGCAACCACCTTCGCTACCGGCTGCTTTACTGGATTTTAACTGATTTTGCAAGGCACACAGATTTTCTTTTGCTATAAAAATATGGAACCTACCAAAAGAAAGATTCGTCTCTCAAGTATATTTCCATCTGTTTCTGTTTTGCGTACAATTAGCATTAGCATATCGCTAAGTTTCATCATTGTTCATAAATCTGCTTTGAATTGTAGGGAAACAGCTTGTTTTAGACATGGCCCTGGTTGATCTCTTATACTCTGCTGCCACCTGCTGGCCGTTTTTGTAATGACTACCATTTTTTTCCACCCATACACTGTAGTTGAGAGGCTGCATCAAAGCCTTCTGTATGTGCCAGTGTAAAAAAAACAAACAAACAAACAAACGTATAAATACGTCTTTGGGACACTGAAAACATTTAAAATAGAACGTATTTATCCGTTTTTGGGAGCAAATGAGCTAATAACATGCATCTGTATCGGCCTTGACAAAAACCCATATCGGTCTATCGCTAATGCACACGTCTCAAGCAAGCCGCAAGCGCTCAAGGAGGCCGCTCGCCGTGGAAGCGCCGTTGCCTGTACCTGCCGTTCTTTTCCTTGGCCATGTTGATGCAGGCGTTGTGCTTGTTACTCTGCAAGTGGTTCCAGTACTTGACGAGTTCGTTTGGGTGGAACTGATGCGATGTGATGAGGTGGCTGTACTTACAACTGGAGTAGGACACCCGCCAGTGGTTAAAGAGAAACTCGTTGGGGGGCGGAGTCGGGTCGATGCGCAACTTTGCAAGGCATATTCCCACGTAAACGTCCTCCAAGTGAAGCCGGCGTATGCTGAGGGAGGCCTGGTAGATCAGTTCCGCCATGTCCCCTGAGAAGACGTACCCCGTGCCGGAGCAGAAGGTCGGGTAGCGCTCGCTCGGGTACAGCTCCGGCGGCATGTACCACTTGCTGTCCTTGTTCCGGTTCGGCGCGTAGCCTCTCATCAGGTAGCCCGTGAAGTACCTCCGCCTGGGCGGCAGCTCGGGCTTCAGCAGCTTCTGGATCAGGTACTCGGTGTTGACAAACATGTCGCTGTCCGTCTTCATCACGTACGAGGCGCCCGAGCAATACGTGGCCACCCAGTTCATGGCCATTAACGTCTTGATGGTCAGGTTGTAGTACGTGTCCTGATAGTCTTGCTGGATGATGTCGCGGTGAACGCGGCTCTCCTCCTCGATGCTGCTCTGGAGGAAGGCCTCGGAGCTCTTTGCCGTGCCGAGCAGGAAGAGACGCACGAAGCCCAGGCCCATGGCCACGCTGTCGTTGCCCCACGTCCGGCGGATGGCGTTGCGGGCGTCCGCCTGGCCCGGCTCGGCGGCGATGAGCAGGACGAGGAAGGGCGGACTGTCGCTGCACTTGAACGGCTGGTTCAGGATGTAGCGGTAGGGCTGAGCGCTCAGCTTCCCGCCCACGCCCATCTCCTTCTGTAAACTCTTGTTGGTGCTCATGGAGTCCTCGAGTCCCATGACGGACATCCGGGCACCCGCGCCCCCGGCGAGTCCCGCCTCCCCAGCTGCCCCTTCCGCCGGCGAAGAACTAAGATTGAGCGGAGGTTTCGGCGCGGCCAAACCCGCCTCCCGCCAAAGACTCCGCAGGGAGCTACTTTGGTTGGCGTCCGCCCTGGGACTGCGGAAACCGCGGACAGTGTAGGCCAGGGGGTTTTCCCGTGGCCCCGTGCGGCCCGGCAGCCAGTCCTGGCGGCTGAAAAAGGAGAAAAGGGTGAAGAGCAGCGCCAGCGAGAGCAGGCCCGCCACGTGGGTCCGGAATAGCGAGCGCTTGGAGGTCCACGTCATCTTGAGGGGACAGCAATGACGCCGTCGCCACTGCATGGTGCGGGTCGGCCGTGCGCGGGTCTGCGGCTGCTGCTCGAGAATGGGCGGCGGCGGCGGCGGTCACATCCAGTCGCCTCAAACATGTGGTTGCCAAAAAGTGAAAAGTTGTTTGAGCTGGCAGATCAAGTGCAAGGTCCGCTCTTTGGAAGTTGACGTGGCGAAGGTCAAATGTGCGCTGACAAGGCAACTTTACAGATTTCTTTTTGGAGTTGTAGACAAGCAGGTCGTGTTCTCTGTCTTGCCTCCTTCAGGAAATGATAGTCTGAAAAGAAAACAACAAACAAAAACAGATCAGTGTGACTCATCCACTGCCATTCACTCTAGACATCAAAGATCCAGTTTTACTGGACTGGCAGGCAATTAGTGTTTGTTGGCGTATTTCGCCAACCATGTTTAGTGAGAACCGTGTGTCAAAAAACTGCGAAATGTGGGAAATTCATCATCCGTTTCAGACAGGGAGATAAATGAAACCAGAGAAAAAGAGGTAACTCTAGGCTGTTTTGTAGTTTTTGTTAACTAAAACTATCCATCCATCCATCCATTTCTCATTCCTCACAAGGGTCGCGGGGGGTGCTGGCGCCTATCTCAGATGGCTCTGGGCAGTAGGCGGGGGACAACCTGGACTGGTTGCCAGCCAATCCCAGTTAACTAAAACGAGATGAATAAAATGATGTTTTCTTGGACTCAAAGAAACGCTAACATGCTCGATTTATAGTCGACTTAAAACGGACTGAATAAAAACGGGATGAGGTCGACTAGATTCTAGTTTAAACCAGGACTAAAACTGAGCCCAATTTAATTAAAAATGACTGATAAAATTAGCACCACGCGGAACGAGTTTATTTTCACGAGTATCGGGTTGGATTTGTCTAATTCTGTTTGCGGAGGGGATTATACTTCACTTTCGGGTATTTATACCTTGCGCTGACACGCCAAATTCAATTCATATTCCAATTTCACTCAGATCAAATGCCCAGATTGTTGTAAACGGCTCCCTGGGATCACATAATTGAAAACATTCTAAGATAGAAGAGGCTTAGATATGGCGGCGGTGTAACAATTTTGATTGGACGACTCCTCGTGGGGCGTGGCTTAGCGAGAAGAGCCAACAGGACAATTGGAAAATCCTGGCAGGACTATTTGGGAAGCATGGCTGAGAAATAAAAACCACAGTCACATTTCCGCATCGTAGAAAATAAGCACATTTCCAAATGAGTAACTTTTCCACTCACAATTGAATCGATAAATGCAAGTATAATCGTAATGGACTCAATAGATGCGATGTGTCCGCTGCACACGATGATATGGCGATTGGAGCATGTCATTAAAGCTTGATGCCTTTTGGGTACGAGTCGAAATTGCAGCTTTGCTCAACATGACGCGGACTAATGCTACACCGCGGCGCTCGCTCGGGCGAGTGAATGTCATCACCCCCCCCACCTGTCGAGCAGCGACATCCGGGAAGGGAAAACGCGCAGCTGTCAGAATGAGTTTTCCGGGTCCGGCAGGCAACGGAGCTCAAGCCGGTGCCGGCCTGTGGCGATTGCAATCTTTTCCCGGCACTCACCTTAAGCTTTATCAACATTGCCTACCTGTCGAAATGAGACCACCGCGGCTGCAACCACCAGCTGAAATTCATCAGATTCAAAATACTGATGAGTACGTTTACATGCAGGCAATCGTCCTTTTAAAGGGATACTTGACTCATTGAGTCTTTTTTTAGCAGTAAAAAACAAGTTCATATCTTGTCCAGAATTAATTTGTTAACATCATTATTTTTCTTTAGAAACTATTTTTTTCCGCCTGCTGTCGACTAAAGATGACATCACCTGCGCTGAGGAAGTCGGTAACGACCAATCACGGCTCACGTGTTTTCTGGGTCTTGGTCAGCAAGCTGAGCCGTGATTGGTCGTTACCGACTTCCTCAGCACAGATGATGTCATCTTCAGGTGACAGCAAGTGGGGAAAATTAGTATTTAGAGGTATTAATTGTACATGAAAAATAATGAAGCTACCAAATTCATTCTGGACAAAATCGGAACTTTTTGCTGCTGGAAAAAATGGCTCAATGGGTCAAATTGTATCCCTTTAAAACACGAATATCGGCAATATTCGGGTTTTAAAAATCCATGTAAAACCCACAAAATCCCGATTATGCTCTTATTTGTTTTTTTTGGGGTTTTTTTTAAACCTGAATAAGACCCAAGCTTTACCACTTTTCGTAACCGAAATTCAGTTCTCTGTTCATATTTGTCTTTTTTTTTAAACCCGAATAAGACCCCAGCATTACCCCTTTTTGTAACCGCAATTCGGTTCTCTGTTCTTATTTGTTTAGTTTTGTTTTTTTGTTTTTTTTAAACCCGAATAAGACCCCAGCATTACCCCTTTTTGGAACCGCAATTCATTTTTCTGTTCTTCTTCTTCTTATTTTTTTTTTAAAACCCGAATAAGATCCAAGCATTATCCCTTTTCATAACCGGAATTCAGTTCTCTGTTCTTATTTGTTTATTTATTTATTTTTTTTTAAACCCGAATAAGACCCAAGCTTTACCACTTTTCGTAACCGAAATTCAGTTCTCTGTTCATATTTGTCTTTTTTTTTAAACCCGAATAAGACCCCAGCATTACCCCTTTTTGGAACCGCAATTCGGTTCTCTGTTCTTATTTGTTTAGTTTTGTTTTTTTGTTTTTTTAAACCCGAATAAGACCCCAGCATTACCCCTTTTTGTAACCGGAATTCGGTTTTCTGTTCTTCTTCTTTTTTTTTGTTTACACTTGCCAAAAGCTTCTGCGAGAATCTCATTCGGACAGTGGTGACAAAACGGGAGCTTTTTTTTTTTTTTTTGGCAAATGTCTTCCAAGTCCTGATCTCAATCCAATTAAAAAATATGCGGGAGTCGCTGAAATATGGAGGCAGCCTTCAAACCCGAGCGGCTTGTTAATGAGGAGTGGATCCAAAAATAACTGCCGACAGGTGCGCAAGTCTCACAGTTACAGAAATTGATTGCGCTGATTGACTCGCAAGGGTGTGCACAAAAATACAAACTTCTCCTGAAGAGCCGTTATCAAAACGCTCAAAATGTACTAAGATAATCATGTTTGGTTTGATTGACACGAGCTCTTTCTGTGCACGGAATATCTCAACTAAACGCCTTCGTAGACACCTTGCGCCCCCACATAACGTTAAATCAATTACCTGTCAATCAAAGTGACTGTTTTTTTTTGTTTTTTTTTTTGTGTAGCTTCGGTTTGGTTTGTCTCAGGATTCAGCATTGCGGACGACCAAATAATTAGAGGACCGGCTCCATTTTCATTTTCCAATTCTTTGAGACATTTCTAATGGCAGCTAAATGAACGAATTTTTATTTTTAAGAATGCAACGTGCAATAGACACAAAAATACGTGTACACGCATGCACACAGGAAGCTGCTCAAAAGGCAGACATAGTTTTTTTTGTTTTTGTTTTTTAACTAGCTATTTCTCCCGCAAGATGAAAAAAAAATCAAATATGTTTTCTATTCATAAAATTGTGTACAGTGGTGGAGGATCAACTTGTGCATGTAGAGCTGTCAAAATGAATCAATTGACAAGTAGTCAATTATCAAATCACTCGACAAACATTTTATAATCAAGTAGTTGTTTGGAATTGGATCCTTTTTTTTTTTTTTTAATTTAAAATTGTCCAAATTCTCTGATTTCAGTAATTGTTGACTGATTTCTGTAGTCCTTCATATCTTCCTGACTACCAAGAAAAAATAATATTGTCCAATCATGTATATTTTGATATTCCTCAATCTTTGTGAAGTAACTGGAAATTTTTTGAGAAAAAAAAAAAAAAAGGTTTTATTTTTAAGCTATGATGTGTCCACTACAGAGGACATTTTTTTAAAATTTAATGCTAGGCTCAAATACAGTTACAATAATTCAAACAATACTTTAATGTGTTCTTAAGAGTCTTATAGTAAACATGCTAACAACATTTAAAGCCTAAATTTGTTCAATAAAAAGTGTTATACGCTTACGTTTCCTCTTCGCTAAAAAGTGCTTGCACTGAGGGAAGCCATTTTCTTTTATGATGCAATCAAAGGTAGCAAAGCCCCACCCACACGTTTGGTATCATTGGAAAGCTCTGAATGTCCTCTATAGAGCACAAAAGGAGTTCATTCAATCGTATGCACTGGGTGGGAGATATTCGAGATATTTTTTCTTTTTCTTCGTCCTCTAGTTTTAGTCTAGTTTTTGTAAATTGAAATGTTTTCCTGCACTTGGGACATAAATATGGACCGTAAACTAAAAAATGACAGTATAGCTGGATTATAGCCTCCATTGTCACGCAGCGTATCTGAGATCGAGTTATCCGACAAGGTGGCGACTGTGCAAATTGTTGGCCTCGCGTCCGATGAAGACGCCAAGTGAGTCGGAGACAATCGACGCAGGATTTTTTTTGGACTGGTGCCACTGGCACCGTTTCCCAGATCAATATTTTGAAAACCAAGGAGAGTTGAGGGGTGGATTTCCAAAGAAGTAGTCTCCAGACATCCAGCACGCTGACATCGAGATGATAACATGCGACGATGTTAGCGCGTTTCAGTTACTACGCGTCTTTTTGAGTGAATTTGTCAGGCGGTATCGTCCGAAGACGATCCGCTATTTAAAGGCTCTTCATTTTAAAAGGTCACAAAGCGACAAAAAAAATCCTGAAGTGAAAAGATATTGCCAAATGGAAGAGCGAGCTAGTTTTACAATCTGTGTTTCACTTCCTGGTTTGAACTCGGAAAAGTCTGACTTCCGACCATCCTCGAATGCAGCACAAATTGGACTATTAAAGCGTTATTAAAGCGAATTGCAAGGTGGAGCCCTCTGCTGGTTACGCTGCGTCACTGCCACCACTGAACTCCGATTTAAGTGGACTTTATCGGCAAAAGCTCAAAATAATTTCCTCGTTAATTTGATGCGTTTGGTTTTAATATTCCGTTTAGAGTTGGGACCTATTCTTGTCATACACAAAATGTGAACGAACACTCGGGCTGTGCACCAATTGTTGTTGAATCGAAAACCAACACCGATTCCTAATTTTCCCACCTGAGTCAAAATTTGTCATAGCATATTGTCGCCAGTGAGAAACGTTTGAACAGGGTGTTCCAACTCTCTTCTACGACAAATGAAATGGAGCTCGCTTAGCGTTAGCATTAGCATTAGCTAGGACGAGGCTACAACAAGCTAGCACAGCACAAATGAATTCTGTGGGCACTCAATATGAAGTTTTTGTTTGTATGTTTTTCTCGTCGAGTACAATGAGTAACCAATTAGCTTTTTTTGTGTGATGCAAGTACCTTAAAATGTCTTCGAATCAAAACGAATGTTAAAGGAGTGAAATGGGGATGTCACGATTTGGGCAAAACCCTAAAACAGCTTGCCTTCAGATCGATTTTTCTGACATCACGAAGAATTACAGTTGCATAATTGTACTCTTGATGAGCGGATAGACGTTTGAAAGGCCCGACTGCGCGTACAGAATCAATTGAAGTCCGTTTTTAATTCATTTTTATGGTCTCGCTCAGCTGTTGGCAGCACTTCCCCATGCGCGATCCGTTGCCAAATACTTCCGAGAGCATCAGAAACTCCCTGGCCTTTCCTCTTGGCAGGGCCCAGAGTGTTTCTTTCTTTTCTTTTTTTTTCTGAATTTGATCATTTGCAAATTAATACCGAATACATTTGGTGCTGGTGAGGGAACGGGCCAAAAAACCCGCTTCCCACTCAGTGGTTGTTAACTCTTGGGAATTTGGTGTGCTCAGTAGTCGACCTGTGACTGCTGTGATGGTATGTCGTGTGATTTTTTATTATTTTAATCCCTTCATAACTAACCATGTTGAGCAAAAAAAAAAAAAAGAAAATAGTCAGACGAATTGTGCAATTCTGGAGCCTGTTGTTTCCATTAATTGCATCTGCTGCCACTGCAGTTTCCATTTTAAGAAATCAGCAGGTGTTATTTTAAGGTACTCGATATAAATACAAAGTTGAGTCAGCGTCCTAACTGCATGATTTGCAATTCTATCCAGTAAAAACTCAATACAAGAACACAACGCTTTCTTAATTCAAGGCAGGGCTGGACTGGCACAAAACAATCAGACTTTTTTTTTTTTTTTTAACATTTAAAATTGATGTGGGGTTCCGTACCGAAGCGTATTGAATTCACTTGGGGAAAAAAACAAAACAAAACTCCTGATTTTCTGACTAATTTTTTGGGGGAGCTTTATTTTTTTTGGTGTTTTTTTTCCTGTTTTTCTGAATATTTTTTCTGTCATTGAAAAAAAAAAATAATTCTGAAAAACAGGGGAGAAAAAATATTCAGGAAAAACAGAAAAAAAATACTCAGGAATAACAGGAGGGAAATATTCAGAAAAAAAAATCTTCCAAAAAACAGGAAAAAAATTAGTCCAAAAAACAGAGCACCATCTTCTGTTTTTCAGAGCAATTTTTTGGGGGGACTTCTGAACTCCGAATGACTTGTTGCAGACCACTGACCTGTATATATGACTGGATAGCCGATAGCCCATACATACGTTGAAGTAACGGGGCGGCCATCTTGCTCCTCCCACCTCACCAGCAGACTACTGTATCGCTATACGTACAAATGAGACATATGCAGCTTGTAGGCAGTTAGTATAAGGCCGGAGGTGGGATGGGGGGGTTTGTGCTGATTTATTTTTTTTTCCTCGTTAAAAAAAAATAGTGAGCACCCCGACACAAACCCCCACACCGCCTCTACCTTTATACTAAGTGCCTACTAGCTGCATATGTCTCTCATCTGTATGTATAGCCATACAGTAGTCTGCTGGCGACGTGGGAGTAACAAGATGGCCGCCCTGTGACTTCAACGGCTTGCACTGGCATGTACGAGGCTATCGGCTCTCCAGTCATATCTGCAGGTGACAGGTCAGTGGTGGTCACTTGGAGTTCAGAGGTCCAAAAAAAAAAAACAACTCTGAAAAACAGAAGTTGGTGCTCTGTTTTTTGGGATTTTTTTCCCCCCGTTTTTTATATTTGAATTTTTGTCTGTTTTTCTGAATAATATCCACCGCCCCCCATTTTTCTGAGTAATTTTTTTTCTGTTTTTCTGATTTTTTTTTTTTATGACAGAAAAACAATATTCAGTAAAACAAAAGGAAAAAAAATCGGGAAAACAGAAAAAAATACTCAAAAAAAAAAAAAGCTCCCCCAAAAAATAGTCAGAAAAATAGGGTTTTTTTTGTTTGTTTTTTCCAAGCGAATGCAATACGCTTCCGTATAGTTCCGTACCCCCAGCATGGTTTTAATAACCACTGAGCCTGAGGATGCAACCAAACTGCCACTGTTGCATGATCGACATATCTCGGTGAGGATGACAGAGGAGAAAAAAACAACAACAACAACCTGCAACTCACCTGGTCGAGCACCTGCCCGGGGTTTTTTGTTTTTGTTTTTGGGGAACCAGTTAAAAATGCCTGCTCTATCTTTAATGCACGTTAAATGGCCGCGAGGGCGGCTTGACATGTGCGAGCGCCCGCATGACGGCTGCGAGTGTGCATGACAGCCGGGGGGGGGGGGGGGGTAGGGGGGGGGGTGAAAAGAAGAAGAAGTGGGTGGGGACGGCTAAATAAATGATGAGGATGTTGAGGAGGACTCACGAGATGTGCAGTGCAGCGTCCCTCCTCTTCCTCATGTTGCCGCTGCTCCTCCTGCCAAGGCTGCGATCGGCCGCCGCGCTTTTTAGTCCACATCGCCTCCTCCTCCTCCTCCTCCTCCTCCTCCTCCTGCTCCTCCTCGCGTTACGACGACACCTGGCTGGCGTTTACGTCCCTCGCCGACGGCTCGCGGCCATCCCTGCACAGTCTTGAATTGAAGCCTGCGGCTTATTTTTATTTTTTATTTTTATTTTTTTTAATCTTTTTAGCTCCCCCTGCTGCTTAAAACTCCTCCTCTCCTCCCTCTCCTGGTCTCCGGCACACACCGCAGCTTCCCCTCCAAGCCACTTCTTGATAAACGATCCTCCTCGCCCAAGTTGCTCCTTTCCCAGGGCTCGTTTTAAAACATACAAGTCGGGAGCGGATGGAGTGATGGAGAAGAAGAGAGGAGAGAAAGGAGAGGAAAAAACAACAACAGCAGCAGCAGAGCAGTTTCCTCTAACAACAGCATCCAACGGTTGCGCGTATATGTGAGGAAAACAAAACGTTCTCCCCCAAAATGTCTGGTTCGCGCATCCTAGCTTGTCGTCTCAGCCTCGGAACGACCGCGGTCGCGTTTTCTGGTTTTGGAGCAGCCGATGTCAGACACACCGCCACAGTAACTGACGGAACTCTCGCACGTCACCGCATTTTTAGACCAGCAGCTCACGTGACCGAGTTAGACAGTCGCGGTGCGTTCACTGACAGTAGGAGAGAAACTAAAAGGACTGTCGTCTTTGAAATGTTGACGTCCAAGTAGCGTTAATTTTGTCTGCCATTTGTAAATTTAGTCGCAATTTTAGTCCAGTTTCAGTCACGCTTTGTTAGTTTTTAGACACAGTTAGTCAATCTCATCTCATTATTATTTAGTCCATTTTTTTAGTCAAGTATTTAAATCTAGCATTTTAGTCTTTATTTTAGTCCAAGAAAACGTCATTGTATTCGTTTAGCTTTAGTCAACAAAAACTGACAACATTTTTAGTGTACCATTTACCCCCCTTTTTTTGTCAGCAGATTATATTGACGCTTTTTGGATCTAAAACTGTTTCACGTAAAATGTTTTATCATCTTTTTGATGAAAAACAACTTGACACACAATTACAGTGGCTACTATGGCTCCATGCTATGAGCTAGTAAGTTAGCTAGCATCAGTTAGCAATCGCGTTAACGTTATTGTTGGAATGTTAGCTATAATTTACTTTTTTTTTTTTTTTTAATTAATCTTTGACCGTGAATCCACTTGTCTGCCCCTTGTTTGTGCTTTGTGTCACATGACAGTGTCAAACAAGATTTTACAAAATCATATCATTTTCATCTCGTTTTTGTTCATGAACCAAAATGTCCATAAATTTTTGTCCAGTTTTTATAAAGTGAAGTACATTTTCATCTCGCCTTCATTCGTCGACGAAAATGCATACTGATTTAGTACCGGTTATTGTTTATTAACGAGGGTTTTAGTCTAGTCTAGTCTAGTTTTCGTTGACGAAATTAACAGTACGTCCAAGTCGCTGTAAATACATAATTGCAGAAATTTCTGCTTATATTCATCACGCTACGACTGTTTTTTTCTCATTTATTTTTGATTGATTGATTTATTTATTTTATTAATCTGTTTCGATCATAGATGGCTCCAGGATTTTTTTTTTTCTGCCCTAAAGTGCTAAAGGGGGTTTGACCAATCAATACGGGTTCTGAGAAAAACAAACAAAAAAAAAAAGTGTAAATGCACTTTAGAATATCAAATAAAATGCTATAGGAGCTTAAACTCATTCACTGCCTTTGACAAGTATACTTGTCAATTGTATTTTTTAGAGCGGTGCTAAATGGGGGCGAATCTGAGCATGCTCCACTGTAAATATCAAACTTGGAAACAACTTTACTGATGCCCAACCACCGGTAGATGACATCATTGCCCCATTTTATAGGAAATAAACACAGTTTCAGAGTCCATGGGAGAAATGGCTGTATTTTGGCAAACCTACATTTTTCTGCTGTCAATTATAAAAGAACGGGACGGGACAAAAAGTAGGGAGTCTATTCTGTTATTTGGTAGATTCGGTTTATATATAATTATTGAATGTAATATCACGTGAGTATTGGAAATGTAAAAATTTTCTATAATGACTGGCAGTGAATGAGTTTAACTGGGGCTACACCACACTTCTAAAGGGGACATCCTAGCTGGCTTCGGGCAGAATATCCGCCAATTGTTTGGAATGAACTTCAAGCTATCATAAATCACACCAACTCCCGATCACTATAAGCATTTTAAAAAAAAATTATTTTAAAATCAATCACAACAGAAAAATGCAACTGTTTTCAACTTGATGCTTTTATTTGTTTGTTTGTTATATATGTCATGCCTGTGGAATGTCTACTACTCGAGTATGTCAAATGCAGCAGTTTGTTGTGTTTACAGTATTGCGCAATATTCTGTCGCCTGCCTTGGCCACGCCTCCTTTTTTTTTTGGGTGAAATCAATGAAATTCCATCCAGCGTCAATGTACACCATTTATATTTTACGAATGATTATGTTGAATAATCTTTGATTGTTTTCAACTGGCGCTTATTCCCGCATCCAGTAAACGCATCATATTTCCTTCCACTTCACCCCCTCCCTATTTCCTCCTCCCAAGCCACTCACTCGCCTCTCCCCTCTCTGCGGGCTGAAAAAAAAAAAAAAAAAAAAGGGGATTTAACTGTCGTGTGAAAGCATGGTGGCCAGTGGTTGTCTGCTAACAGCCGGATTAACTGCCACCGTGCTCTTTTGTTCCATACCGCTGAGACAAACGGACAATTAAAAAAAAAAAAAATGTGTCACGTCTTTTTGTCGGTCCGAGTTGCTTGTTCCTGCAATACGAGACAAACATTCCTTGTGTGGTTTCACCATACTTGGTCATAAAAGATGATTCTGATGTATGATCATGCTAATGGTGGGAATGCTGAAGCATTCCCACCATTAGCAATTTAGGGATAGACCGATAATCGGCCCCGGTCGATTATCGGCGCCGATATTTGGCATTTTGACAAATATCGGCATCGGCCATGTTTTGAATCTGAAGGCCGATAAAGCTCACTGAGCAGGGGATACTTGCGAACGTAGCGAATTTGGGGTTTTCATCAGGATTTGTAAGATGTTCGCAGTCAGTTTTTATTTGTCGTAAACACATTTGGAACATATTCACACAATTTTTCACCGCAAAAATCTTTTTGAAACGTTTTTACGAACCCTAACAAAAACCCCAAATGAGCTACATTCACATGAATTTGTTACTCAGTGAGAAATTATATATAGTTTGAAAGAATTCCCCCCCCTCTCCATTTTACTGCAAATGAATATCGGCTTGAAATATCGGTTATCGGCCGACTTGACTACAAATAATCTGTATCGGTATCGGCCTTAAAAAAACCATATCGGTCTATCACTAATTAGCATAATTGCCACGTAACAACTCCCACATAATACTTCCAATTTACACTGTTCAAATTTCAACTAGCTGCAAAAATTGACGCCTCCCGGGGTATATATCGTCTGATTCCACATTACTTACAGTATTGGCACAATTTAACGTTGAATATCAACTTTTCCCCATTCATTTTCAATAGGACAGACATTGAACTTTTTCTACGTATCAATTTCCACGTGGCACAGTTGGTTAAGCACATTGTCCAGTAACCAGGAGGTCATCATTTATCTCTCAATTGACTTCATAAGCATTCAAATCTTAACATTCAGCTTTCAGCATTCCCGCGCAATTTCTCCCGAATTTGCACTTAAGTCTCGTATTAGTGCGCGATGGTGACAAGAGGGGGAGCTCTTGTACGCAGTCCGAGACTGAGAACATTGCAGGTGATCATCCGAGTACACATGAGTGTAAATAATTAATAGCAAAGTGTATCTTTGACAGGTCTACTTTGGAGGCCATTACCCGGCCAACGAGAGCATATTTGTCAGACGGGGGAAGTGATTGATTTCATGCGGCTGCCAGGTTCGAGGCAGAGTGCCCCCGGATATTAATATCATCATGTGGCATCTATTAGGAAGGCGACTTCCTCGCCTTGTCACGCCTTGCTCTGCCATGCAAAAAGGCAATTGGAAATTGTCTTCATTGATTGCCGGGGATCTGGAAATATTGTTTTACTTCTGCTGTATTTCCGATGACCCTCATTTTCAGAGTTCAATTGCGGGAAACGCGGGACTGCACGTGCACGTAAATAGTACCATGCTTGCTTTATTGCTGGTCATTCCTAATAGGGATGGGCCAATTATCAGTCGCGTAATTATTTGGCACTTTGAAAAATATCGGCCTTTTGACGAATCTGAAGGCCAATAAAGGCAAATTTAGGGTTTTCATCAGGATTTTTAAGAGTTTTTACTTGTCGTAAACACGTTACAAACATATTCAGGCAATTTTTCACTGCAAAAATCGTTTGAAGCCTTTTACAAACCTTGACGAAAACTCCAAATTAGCTATATAGTGAGATACAGGAAACTTTTCATTCATGGATATATTTAAATTTCCACTTTAGAAAAAATGCTGACATTAGGAACTCCGTACACTTTTTTTATTTAAAAAAAAAAAAAAAAAATTGCAAATTATGTTGAAATTTTTGGAAAACTGCAGTAGACAACTTCAGTGAACTATTTACTTGCTTAGTTTTGAATTAGCTTAACACGTGCTGATGACTCTGGAAGCTCCCTTCGATATTTGTTTTAATTTTTAAACAAATCTGTTAATTCTTTATATATCTAAAATGTATTTTATTTTTTTTAAATTTTGACACAAATATTTTCTCTTTTACTGCAAATGAATACCAGCCTGAAATTTTTGCTAGATTAGCGCAGAACCACTCTTTGCGGGATGGAACGCAGTCGACTCCCGGCCAATCGAAGCGGCTCCCCTCGTTCCCATTCAGATCAGGGTAGTGGAAGCCCACAAAATGCTTGATATTGTGAAATTTCAAATTTTATTTATTTTGATTATGGCCGACTGATTAATTAGTCCGGCATTACATTTTTTTTTTTTTTACTTTACAAAATCATCTCACGGGCCGAATTAAACCCCTTTGCGGGCCTGATCCGGCCCGCGGGCCTTATGTTTGACACCGCTGTTCTATATTCTAAGGATAAAATTTATAGGCTACTTTTGGGCCTTAATGAGGAATAAAAATGTTAGAACAAAAATGGCAGAAGCCTCCAAACGCGCAAAAGTAATTGTCGTCAACCGAGCAAGCAAAGCGTCCGACCTTATCTTGACCTTTATCGCACAGGAAAAGCGGTGACGCATCTGCTTACCTGCAGGGCCGCAAAAATGTCGTCTGCTCATCCTGGCCGTTGCCGCAAACGACAATCATACTCGGGGGGGTTTCAGTGTCGCCTTTCCGTTGTCATGGCAACTAAATTGTGGAGCAGAGAATTGACGTCACGTCACGCGTGTGCCGTTTTAAACCGGTTGAATCGGCCTTATCGTTCACATCCTATCGTCTCATCTCGTTGGGTGAGAGAGAAAAAAACAAACAAACAAACTTCTTCCTTCTTCCTGAAAACATTTTTTAAAAAGTTGAGAAGTTGTCGTTGCGCAAGCGACGTAATCGAAGTCGCTGCGTCAAGTTATGCACTTTTTTTTCTTCATCGTTGTTTTTTTTTTTTAATATAATCTCTGAATACGTTTGCCTACGTGGGTAAATATCCAAATCAGTCGCTGAACTTTCAGCTGTGTTTCCATGATTCATCTCGCAAGTTGCTTTCCATACTTTTGATGCCCGACTTCTTGCGAAACTTCCTGTAACTGTTGTTTTTATGAGTGACACGTGTTTTCTGCGGCAAAAAAAATAAATATATGTGCTCCTTTTTTTGACAGAGAAATGTTTTGGGGGTTTTTTCCCAGCAACTCTCTTGTGGTAAATGTTAACAGTCCGTACGTACAATGAGGGGAAGACGGAACATTTGGGATTTCCTCAAACCTTGAACGAAGATCTTGCAGAAGTTTTCTTTTTTTTTTTTTTTTTTTTTTTTCCAGTGTTGCGAGAGGTGAAAGGAAAAACGTTTTTTTTGTGTCAAAAACAAAAGTCTTTGTTTGAGTTGACCATTTTCCAGTTTATTCACAAGCCATCTTATCTTGCATAAATAATAATGACACAAATGATCATTTGGTCTTGGAGGACCATATATTATATATATATATATATATATATATATATATATATATGTATATATATATATATATATTTTAGAGGGCGGGGGAAAAATGACGAGAAAAATAAGGTGCAAATTGACATATTAAAAAGTGGCAAATTTGCCACTTTTTTCCTCGTCATACTAAAAAGTGCCAAATTTGCCAACTTTTAATATGACGAGAAAAAAAAAAGGAGCAAATTTGCCACTATTTTTCTCGTCATTTCAAAAAGTGGCAAATTTGGCAGTTTATAAAATGGCAAATTTTCCACTTTTTTTCCTCGTCATATTAAAAACTGTCAAATTTGCCACTTTTTAATATGACGAGGAAAAAAAAGGAGCAAATTGCCACTGTTTTTCTCGTCATATTAAAAAGTGGCAAATTTGCCTGGCAGTTTATAAAATGGAAAATTTGCCACTTTTTTTCTCATCATATTGCCCCGCCCTCTAAAAAAAAAAAAAAACTTATATATATATATATATATATATATATATATATATATATATCTAATTTTTTTTTTATGTGGCCCTAATACGCCGTCGTATCGAGTTGACTTAGAAGTGTTTTGATTTTTGTTTTGTTTTTACTTTTCAAGCAACCAACCTCTCACAAGCTACTGGACGCAGAAACTTTCATTTCAAATCGCTACTGCCACCTGTGGCTGGAAAATGAAACTGCATTTTCCCTTCACGTTCACCTAGCTCACATAATGTCCCATCGGCAGACAGACGCTGGGGAAATTCGGTGGGGAATATAACAAGAAAAACTCACATTTTTTTTCCGCCGTACAACCTCTCGCAATCAACTTGAGAGCAGTCCGCGATGTGCCACTTACGGTAACCTCCGATTTGTCGCACAAAGCGTCGCTCAAAATTAATCCCGCGAAAAACAATCAAAAACGGAGACATCCGAGCAGGATGCCAAAAAGTGGACATATCTGACCAAAAGGGGACATTTGGTCACCTTACCAAAAGGACATCTATGCTGATATGAACAGCAACGGTTGACCACCGAGCTTTGCTAAGAACCGTCAACGCTGCCGGTAGAGGAGAATCAAATATTCCTCGATGTGATTTTCACATTGCAAAAGCAGCAGCGCCACATGTACATGTGTCGCTTTTTCGTGCGCGCGTGTCGCGGAGCAGACGGGGGATATAAATCCTTCTTTATATGCCATCCTGCCAAACTGGCCTGTAGGCAGGCTTTGCGTTGGAAATGTACAATTAGTCATCCCTGTTTACTTTCAATAAGAACATTTTTGGAAACATCCAGCCGCAGGCCTCACGGGGAGAAATGACAGCGCGGGGCGGGTCTTTGCATTCTACCTGATTGTTGTTTTCTCTTTTGTCCTATCACTTCCTAATGTTCTGCAACTTCCTTAAAAGGATTTTAAAGGCGGGCTGGGGCATCATCATAGCTAGATTAAGTGCACTCTGGAGAAATTGCGTTGGAATGCTGAACGCTGAATGCTGAGAGTTTGAATGCATGGGGAATGCTTATGAAGTAAATTGAGAGATAAATTATGAAATGATAACCTCCTGGTTGGACAATGCACTTTATCAACTGTGCCACCAAGCAGTCTCAGACACCTGGTAATTTATAAATAACGGTAACATATGTACGGAAAGTGATCTCGTGAAAAGTTGATATTAAACGTCAAATTGTGCAAATACTGTAAGTAATGTGGAATCAGACGATACATACCCCGGGAGGCGTCAATTTTTGCAGCTAGTTGAAATTTAAACAGTGTAAATTGGAAGTATTATGTGGGAGTTAAGCGGCAAAAAAGTGTGGAGAATAAAAATCACAATAACGTATGTGGGAATGCTGAAGCATTCCCACAATAAAAATACATTTTAATTTATTCAGAGTCTCTAACTGTTGAAATATATTTATATTTTAAGCATATATTAAGGACGCAGGAGATTTTTGCAGATAATGATTGGATGTTATTTATATGCATTGCTGTAATGTACAAAAGCACAATTTTGTGTTTTGTTTTTTTTGTTTGTCCTCATTTATTTATTTATTTTTGAACGATATTGTGACCATTTTTTGATATCGCCAACCTCCACACAGTATCGTGATAATTATCGTATCGTGACCTTCATATCGTGATATCGTAATGTGATTTTTGGATATCGTTACATCTCTATTTTTAGCATTTAGACAAAAAACTGATTGTTCTTAAAACAAGACTCTGGAAGATTTTTACTTGACAAGTTGAAGGGGGAAAAAAAAAAGCTCAATCTAATTTGTGATTAAGCGTATTTTGGGGTCCGATTTTTAGCAGCCAGTGACAGGAAAAGCAACTTTCCTTTGACATCTGATTGAATCGAGCAGCAGCTCATTTTGTGAACGGTTATCTCCATTTCTTTCCCGATTCCGCCACTCCTGCAGCTTCAGCGATGCTTGGATTTCATTTCGAGCTCCGTCCTGTCTGATTTGCTTCAGTGACCCGATAAAAACCCGGATATATTTGACTCGGCTGATTTGGAACGTTTTGCTCCTCTCCCCCGTTTTTGTCAGCTGGATCCATTTTCGGGAAAGACGGACTACGCTTTATACTTCATATTTCTCGCCGAGTCAGTAATAGCGCGTTTTGAATTTGAGCTGAAAAGCCTGACTGCTTTTTTTTTTTTTTTTTTTTTAAAGAAGGGAAAGCGTTTTTTTCGGATTCCGCTCGTTGATTCTGCACATCGTCGCCCGGCGATAAGGGAGGAAAGGCAACTTTTTCCCCAGTCAGCATCATTTCCTTCCTGATGTGTTTTCAGGATTAAAGGCCATGAAAACACAAAAGTAACCTTGAGGAAATGTGTGCAGAAAGCAGAAATTGTCCACTTATTTTCCTGCACGTGCGGCTACGTTTCGGTTCCTTTTTTTTTTTTTTTTTTTTTTGTAACCGCGCAATCGGCGTTGAGAAAGAGCCGGGGAACAAACGGCGCCATTTGCTTTTATGACTGAATGAAAGTTAAATTTCACACCTGCTTTGAGGGGAAACATCAGACGCAATTTAATAGGCGAGCAGCCGCGTATCCGTGGGCGCCCGTTAGACGGAAATGATTACACTTTAATACACTTTAAACGCTCTCACGATCCCTCGCGTCTTTGTCGAGGAGAGCGGAAAATGGAAAGTCATCACACATGCACGCAAAAAAAAAAAAAAAAAAAAAAAAATGGCAGATGACGAGGCTGAAATGTATGATCGTCCTTTGAGAATGACTGTTAAGCACGAGTTGAACGAGTTATTTATCCTTCAGTAGAAGTCCACAAAAAAGAAAAAAAAAGCTTTCCATTTGCCAGGAGAACACTTTGGAAGATGAGAACGTCTCCCTTAACAGGCTTTTATGTGAAGCAGTTCCGTGTCCTTGTAGATGAAGCGTGAAAATGCAACATGAGGGTCAGCGCTGCGTTGCAGGTCGTACGCACAAACGTGCACTTTTCCCGTACTGACAGTTGGACTGCTCAGCTTTACGATCGCATGCGCTTGGACTCGCTCTGTTTTATAACATTTAACTGCCTTTGCTCAGTTTTAGATGGGTAACAACAAAGGACGTGTCTTTACTAAGAATAAATAAAGCTTGCAGATTGAAATTCATCCCTTGCTCATGCATCCTCATTCATCACAGAGGGGGGCCAGGGTACCCCCCCCCCCCCCCCCAAAAAAAAAATAAAAAATAAAAAAAAATAACATATCACGGCACCTAATAATTATGCACCTCCTGCACAGTAGCTGGCGCTATTTATCACAAAATGTTGTAATCCCCCTCTGGAGAAGGGCAATCAAGATCACGTTTTTTTTTTGTTTTTTGTTTTTTTTTGGGCGAGTGTTGTCACAGATTACTTGAAAAAGTAATGTGATTACTTATTACTGATTACTCCTCAAAAGTAATCTAGTTACTGATTACTTTATTGTCAAAGTAACTAAGCTATTCAATAAGTAACTTAGTTACTTTTTAGTACCAATTTCCGCCCTTTTGCTGCCTCAACATAATAATGACAACCAGGTAATTAAAACCACTTGCTCCCCACTAGGGTCGCGGGGGGGTGCTGGAGCCTATCTCAGCTGGCTTCGGGCAGTAGGCGGGGTACACCCTAAACTGGTCGCCAGCCAATCGCAGGGCACACAGAGACGAACAACCACCCACACTCACAATCACACCTCGGGACAATTTGTTGTTTTACTTCACAAAAACTAACAAAAAGAAAAATAAAATAAAAAAAAAAAAGAGAGAGAGAGTCCGAAATGGTCAGAAGATGTTAACATGCATCGCAAGTCTTCGCTCAATCAATTTCTTTGTCATTGTTTGTTGTTTTGGCGAGTGTCTGTAATTGTGGTCAGCTTAGCAGAATGATATTTGCTCGTGTTCAACTCCTGTCGATAGATTCCCGGTGACCTATTTTGACCTTTTTCACCTGACAATTTTCCGACTTTACGCCTGGTCTGGACCTTTCTCTATAATTGCCAATAAACGTCTGGATCGTTTCCTTGCAGTTGCCTCCCCGACGAGTTCTGTGTTTAACCGCTTCATTTTTTTCTGCCCTGATGGAGGCGTACACTTCCTTGTCGTTTCCCGTCAACATTTTTAATTGCGCATTTGGGACCTAGTATATATTTAAAACAATCTTAGGGCCACCTCTATTTAACGCTTTCATGTCCGAACCATTTTGATGTGTTTGCAAAACCAAGTTTGGTTCACTTGGCAAAAAAAAAAAAAGTCATTGATGTCACAATGACACCACAAGGCAGAAAATAGAACATTTGTTGTGCGCAACACTTCGAATATGCCGTTTGTGGATGCTAAAAATAAAAATTGCCCAAACCAAGATAAAAACGCATCAGTTGCACCGTTAAGACTTACTTCCTGGTCAGTGGCGTTCCTAAGCAACTTGGCACCCGAGGCAGGATTTCTGGTGGTGCCCGCCCCCCAAGGGTGCACAACTTAATAGACCAACCACAAAATATTTTATCATTAACTCACACACGGTATCTTCACGTCTCTGGAATTTTAAAACCGCAGTTGCAGTTCAAAATTAATAATGTACTAATTGTACTACAATAAAATCACTGTATGGGATAATGACAAACTTAATTATTTACATCAACCAGAATATTATCTCAGTATCATGAATCGGGACTCGCAGAAGTTAGGTTTCCATTTCACAAGAATTGTTTTTTTCTTGTGTGCTTTGCTTTCATTTCGTTGTTGATGGTTCTGATATCTGGTTCGGATAATGCAGACCAATATGAGTTGACAATGATTAAAACGTGAAATATTGCGCCCACGACAAGCTGTCTTTAAAATTTCTCAAAAAAATAAAAAATAAAATAGGAAACCCGTTTCTGTACGCACATGTTGACTGACAAGCGCATTGTTAACGTGTCGGGATGATGACGCGTTCTTAAAGGCTTTAAGGCAGCGCTACCGTTCACGACTGCAACTCATCCTGCCGACGTTCCTCCTCGTTTGCTCCTGGCAGATTGAAAACGGGCTGCGTGAAGGATGGCGAAACACGTGGTGAAAAAGTGGTGATCAGTGAACTGAAGCTTTCTGACTCAACGGAGCAAAACAAAAAAACAAAAAACAAAAAAACAAAGAAAAAATTTGTTTATTTTTTTGTTGCCTGAAGTACTTTCAATGCATAATACAAACGTAGGGAATGCTGCTTCTTGACTTCAACTTCACTGAGGTCAGCAGGAACCAATGTTGCAATTACCGATAAGAAAAATAATCCGTCAACATTTGAATGAATCGGACTGACCCCTGACCCTGAGCTCGCTTGACTGGATGCTTGTTGAGATGGACTTTGGCCACACAGATGCTTCCAGGTGGAAGTGGACCAGGGGGCAACTCATGGACCACTGCCAAAAAGTGCTTTATCTTCACTTAGCTGCAGAACATTTTTTATATATAAATATATATATATTGGCAGGAATTTGTTCTCTCAAATAAAAATGAAAATCCTTTTAGTCATCTCAGCAGAAAAGGCGAGTGGCTGACCTTTTCAGGAGACGAAACTGGTGGGGAAGATCGGTTCTTTTTTTTTTTTTTTTTTAAAGGGATCGGCCGATCACCGATCTCCAAAATTAAGGAAATCGAGGTCGATAAATCAGTGCACCCCTTGTACAATATTCCCCCCAAAACTATTGAAACATTTTCGTTTTTGTTGTAAACTGAAAAAAATGTTCAGTTTCAGTTCCAAAGATGAATATGAGACAAAGTTGACAATTCCAGGAAGGACACCTTTTGTTTTGAAGTCACCCACTTTTCAAGTGAACGAAAAAAAAACTCTTCTCCGGACATTTTGAAATGGACTTAAACTTTTAATATTTGATGGTATAACCCGTACTTGCAATAACTGCATCAAGCCTATCGTCCTGTGAGCTCTAAAATCAATTCTATAGAAGCTGAGTAAAAAAATAAAAAAATAATAAAAGAAATAAAACATTGAAGTTTGTGATTGCAAGGTGTGCAGAATATGAAAAAGTTCAAGGAGCGTATGAATATTCTTTCAAAACACTTGCGGTCCAAAGCCACTTAAGATTCTGAAGCCATGCAACTTTTTTTTTTTTTTTTTTCGAGCGGAATGGTTCGAGAATGGCCCGACGTTGCTTGCGGTTTCACTTTGAATGAATGGCCTTGAAAACCATCAGGAATAATATCACGAACATCCTGCGCATACGTAAGTACGACTATTACTGATACACGGCACATTTCCCACAAGGTCGGACCAAGTATAAAAACAGAAAGTCTACGTGGAGTTTGCAAAATGAGTGACTTAGCTCATATATATATAAAAAAAAAGGGGTGTCAAAATTAGTGAGTTAATTTTGAGTTAATTTAAAGTTCCTTTAACGCCAGTATTTTATTTTTATTTATTTTTTTTAAATGCACGATTAATTTCTGACCGTTCCTTGGGAAATCTGCACCAGCGGAATTCCAGCAGCAGACGCGTCCACGTCAAAATTTCACAATATAAAATGTAACAATAATGCATATATATGTGGAGTCTGGGGTCAAGATGTATTTTACCATTTTAAAAATGTGCAGAACTTCACAAATTATTTCATGTTAAAGATTAGATAGCTCGGAATATGAAAAGGAAAAATGCACCGAGCTGTCACCAATGTCTTACAAATGCAATTATGCCGTCTAGTGGCAGAAACATGACCTCAACTCAAATTAATTCCGTAGTTGTTTGTCCACAGCGCAGTAAGCTTAACTTAATTTAATCAATTATTATGAAATTACTTAATCCAGAACTAAAAGATGCAGCTATATTTTCTTTTCTTTTTTTCCCCACGTTTATGTTAACGAGAGGATGGAAACTTAGAAAAACCAGTTTTTATTGTACATTTAGAACAGATATAAAATGTGAGATTAATCATGAGTTAACTATTGAAGTCATGCGATTAATTACGATTAAAAATTTTAATCTATTACCACTTGCAACGACAAATTTTTCTAACTTTACCGTCGTATCTTACTACCGCTCAAACATTGCGATTGAAGTCTTAAAGCTCTTCCAGTTTTTCCTCATCAGTTTATAACGTCGTCGTTGTCGCTACCCCTCCAACATCACCGACCTTTTTTGTCAACTGGCCTCTCGGGGAATCTTCGGCGCCTCCGCATTAAGCTGAAACGGCCGGCGAGCGAAGAGCGGGTCCGGCTCATGCCGGCTCATAAAAATGATTCAGGGGCCACGCTGAAAAATCAGCGGAATACGATTCGGCTTCGGAGGAGCCGTTTGTTGTCGGCTTTCGTTGCGCTTCGTTCATTCAGTTGTCTAAATGACCTGTCGTTTCTTTTTTAGTGGCGTGTTGAGAACGAGAGACGTACCCGAGCACTTGGGATGATTCTGCGGAAGCATCGGCGCTCTCAGCTGACGGATGGACGGACGGACGGACGGACGGATGTAGCAGATGCCTTCTCTCCGCCTCTCTTGCTTTGCCTCCTTGCTGGCACTAATGCACGAGATCATTTTCCACTTCTCTGGCTGCAAATGGAGCCCTCGGCAGCTGTTGGGAAAAATTGATGGGGATTTGTGTTGGATCCTACTGACGCTAACGAAATAAACTCCATATGTGCGCCTATGGCACCAACGACATGCATACTCACAAAAAAAAACAAAAAACATGAACGCAACACTTAACTCATTCACTCCCAAAAACGTATTTATACGTTTTTTTAGGTTTTTGTTTTCTAGAGTTTTTGTATGAAGGCTTCGATGCAGTTTCTGACCTGAAGTGGTCGCTTAAAGCGATGGTAGTTATTACAAAAAATAAAAAAAAAAAAAAAAAAAAACGGCCAGCAGGTGGCAGCAAAAAGTATAAGAGATCAACCAGGTCCATGTTGCAACAAACTCTTTTTCCCAGTATTTTCAACAGGTTTGTGAATAATGATGAAACGTAGCTAATTCTAATGCTAATTGCTACAAAACATAAAAACATATAAAAAAAATATACCATACTTTTTTTTTTTTTTTTCCCTGATGAAAGAAGAGATACATTTTTCTTTTGGTAGGTTCCATGTTTTTAAAGCAATAGAACATGAAAATGGCTGGGAGTGAATGAGTTAACAGTCCAGTCAATAAATCGCAATGACAACCTGCATGATTGGCCGTTGATCCTAAAACCTTCACTTGTCGGCTTTCCATAGCGTCATGTGAACGACACAGAATGTTTCCCATCAGAAATCTGTCAGTTATGCGAGCCCGTGACGCTTTGTGACCACCTGACTGGAAATGAAGCAAGCGTCCAATCTCGACTGGTCGCTCGTCCTGATGTTACAATTCAAAGAGTCGCTCGGGACGGATTCCGACAGCCGTTCGCCTTCCCGCGAGGAAGATGTTGATCTTCCACGACCCCGACGACGACATCGGTGTACATCCGACGCGCGGGGGGGGG
Organism: Festucalex cinctus; assembly: GCF_051991245.1. Taxonomy (NCBI): domain Eukaryota; kingdom Metazoa; phylum Chordata; class Actinopteri; order Syngnathiformes; family Syngnathidae; genus Festucalex; species Festucalex cinctus. The sequence goes on along the minus strand of NC_135420.1, from coordinate 27,946,032 downwards.
CGGTCGTGTGACCAGGGCAACCGGAGGCATTTCCGTCGATGGCTTCTCACGTTCCAACATCTTATATTGCCCCCCCCCCCAAAAACAAAACAGGAAGACGAAATTCGAAGCACACCGCCAACTGGAACTGACATTCGTTGGTGATGACGTTTCACAAAGTCCGAAAGTCAAACATCGAATTTTTTTCAATTTCAGTTTCCCGGTTAGCTCCAAGACGTACGGTATATCGGTCATGTCGATTTTCTTCCAAATAGACGGCAGGAGAAAGACTCCCATTTTGTTCATCAGCACTGTTTTTTTTTTGTTTTTTACTTGTCATCAGCTGGAAGTTAAACTGCAGTTTTTAAGTCCATTCGTCGTAATCGTGTGCCAAGATGAACGAGAAAGCCGAGCATGGGCGAACGAACGCTTTCAATTATTCTGCCGGAAACCTTGTTGCAAAAAAACAACAACAACAACAACATTAAGTTAATGCAACGTGACAGAACAACTTTGCTTTCTGTTATTGGTGAGTGGTAATTAAAGTATCTCACTTAGGCAACAGACCATGCAAATTCATTACAAAAAAAATAAATAAAAAAAGGTTTATCCATTATCCATTTGGTCCTGGGGAGAAAAAAAAACAGAAATACAGAACCCTGGAAACAGATTAATTGGTTGTTTATTATTTTGGTACGCGGTAATCCATAATTCGTTACACCGTTTTAAACAATTGAGTTGGAGGAATCGGCCGCTTGATTTTGCAGGCTTGGTGGAGTTTACACGTTGTCTCACCTGACTAGTGTTAATTTTATCCGCCATTTTTAAATTTAGTCTCAGTTTTAGTCTGGTCTCAATAATGCTTGTTAGCTTTTATCGTAGTCAACCTCATCCCGTTTTTATTTAGTCCATTTTTGTAGTCGACAATAAGTCGAATATTTTAGTCTTCATTTTAGTCCAACAAAATGTTATTTTATTCATCTAGTTTGAGTCAAACAAAACTGTCAACATTTTAGTCTAGTTTTTGTCAGGAGAATCATTTAACACCTGTATTTTATTTATTTTTTTGACAGAAGATAATTTTAAACATTTCGTATCTAAAACTATTTCACATCAAATGTTCTCATCTTTTTGATGAAAAACAACTTAATAATAATAATAATATTCACATTACTGTTAATTTTATCAGCCATTTTAAAATTTAGTCTCAGTTTTAGTTGAGTCTCAATAATGCTTGTTAGTTTTTATCGTAGTCAACCTCATTTCATTTTTATTGAGTCAATTTTTTTAGTCGACTATAAGTCCAACATTTTAGTCTTTATTTTCGTCCAACAAAATGTTATTTTATTCGTCCAAGTTTAGTCAACAAAAAATGTCAACATTTTAGTCTAGTTTTAGACAGGACAATCATTTCATGAACAAAAAAAAATGTCCGTACATTTTAGTCGAGTTTTTATTAAGTGAAGTACATTTTCATTAGTTGACGAAAATGCAGACTGATTTAGTCACATTTATTATGTTTATTAATGTGTTTTAGTCCAGTCTAGCTAGTTTTAGCCTGGTGAAAAAATGTGTGTTGACAAAATTAACACTAAACCTGACCAAAAAAAAATGATCTTGACGTATATACATAAAATATATTCTGAAAAGTATTTGACCCAAGTGTCTTTGTGGATGTTGTTTTTCCGATCACATCGTACGCTTTATTGACCGCTGACTCCACTTGAGCTCCCAGCATGAGTCACATTTGAAGATCTCATTAAAAAGACAACGTGAGCTACAAAATCACTCATGCTAGTCAATCAGCAGTTGTTTTGTTTTTTTATCTCCCGTATAATCAATTGAGTAGTCAGAGTCAGAGAGGCCTGAAAATAGATGCAGGTTCGATTCATGCAGCGTAACGGATGAAAGTGCACTTTGAAAGTGCGCGAGGGGGGAAACACACAAAAAAAAAAGAAAAAAAAAAGAAAATGAAAAACAGGTATGATTGCCATCTTCATCTCCATCAGGCTGACAGAAGGGGAAAAAAAATGGCGAGCAACCTGTTCAGGGCCGGCTGAGATAGGCTCCAGCACCCCCCCCCCCCCCCCGTCAGGAATAAGCGGTCAAGAAAATGGATGGATAGACGGCATGTCGGTCTTTCGTTCCCGTGGTCGACCTTGAGCTTGGGCCGTGACGGGTTTTCGGCTTCCGGCAAAAGTTTTGCGCGTAGCGGCGGGATGCATCTCGCAAGCGAGTGATGCGAATTTCAGACGACATTTCGGCTGCTTCCTCTCCCGTGTCTCCACAGGACGCCCTCTCGATTCCCCCCCCCAAGCGGAGACTTATCACCGGGCGGGTTTGGTGCACCGCTACAAATATCGTTTGGAAAGTCCAAATCAATAGCAAATGGGAAGAAGCACCACAGTGGAGAAAATAAGTGGATCTTTGTTTCCTCCGCTTTTTTCCTCGGAATTAACTCATTCACTGCCAATGACGACTATAGACGTCAAAAATCCAAGCAAACAGCCAGTGCAAATTTTCACAAGAAATTTGACTTTAGTTTTAGTTATTCATTGTTTTCATTCATAGTTATTAATCATTGTTGTTCTGAATAACAACGATGACAACAATTTCATCGCTAAGTGCTACCATCGTCCGTAGAACGGATTCCTGCTACCCTACAACACGGGCGTTGACGTTCCTGTGATCGGTCTTGGTCTTACTGAGACCACATACTGGGTCTCGGCCTCCAAAAGCCAATTTTAGTCAACTAAAATTGCTCTTTATTTTTGTTGACTAAAATTGGATTAAAAGTAAAATACAATCTGGTGATTGAGTTATGACTAAGGCTTTAATTACATTTAGTCAGAAGACGATAACTAAAACTAAATTATTTTTTTTTAATTAAAATTTTCATTTTAAATTTTCTTTTTTCTTTTTTTTTTCAAAATTAACACTGGCTGTTTGCTTGCATTTTTGACGTCTATAGTTGTCATTGGCAGTGAATGAGTTAAAAAGGGTGTTCTAAGGCGGTCAATGACGGACGGACGCTAGTGCTCTGCCCCCCCCCCCCCCCATTAAATGTTCAGGGAGTAAGGAAGGCGTATCGAAGCCATAAGGGAACGACACGATGCTGACTTTTCGCACATAATTGCACGCCCAGGGAGGGTCGAGTGAACGCCTGCGAAGTCGCTTGCTGTCAACATGATGACGCTCAGCGATAAAATAAAAAAATAGGGCTGTCAAAGTTACAGCGTTAATAGATTTATTAATCACAGGAAAAAAGTTCAATTAATCACATGTTAACGCAGATTAATTGCACTATTTTTTTGGGCCGCACTTGAGCCTTGAACGTAAACGCGGACGGTGACATTGAGGGCGGCGGCGGGTCAGTGACGAGGTCAATGCTCGGCATTTCCTACGCCCGTTGTTCCAAAATGAGCGGTAAAGCGGTGGTAAATTTCGCTTTAAAAAAAAAAAAAAAAAAAACACACCCCGACGGGACTTTAGATAAAACAAAAGTAATTTGCGTTTAATTAATTGCTGAATTGCACCCAATTGTTATGATGCTGTTAACGTTTTGAGCAATACACGCATGCATGCAATTGCGTACATGCATTTAATCAATGTTTTCAAATGACATTCAGATAATAAAATGCGTTAATGTCAAAATATTACGGTATTTTGTATTTATTTTATATTACGCGAACACGCAAGTAATTTAGCTGATTAATGGTGATTAATCAATATTTAAAAGCGTGATTAATCAGATTGAAAATTTTAATCGTTTGACAGCACTAATAAAAAAATAAAATATAAATAAAATAAAAAATAATTCAATCAATCAATAAATAAGGTTATTACACCAGAGATTGAATTAATAATAATAATAATAATAAGAAAAATAAAATAAAAAATTTAAATTCATTCAATCAATAAATAAGGTTATTACACCAGAGATTGAATTAATAATAATAATAATAATAATAATAAGAGGAAGAAGAAGAAAAATCAAATAAAAAATAAAAATTCAATCAATCAATAAATAAGGTTATTACACCAGAGATTAAATTAATAATAATAATAATAATAATAATAAGAGGAAGAAGAAGAAAAATCAAATAAAAAATAAAAATTCAATCAATCAATAAATAAGGTTATTACACCAGAGATTGAATTAATAATAATAATAATAATAATAAGAATAATAATAATAAGAAGAAGAAGAAGAAGAAAAATAAAATAAAAAATTAAAATTCAATCAATCAATAAATAAGGTTATTACACCAGAGATTGAATTAATAATAATAATAATAATAATAATAATAAGAAGAAGAAGAAGAAGAAGAAGAAGAAGAAGAAGAAGAAGAAGAAGAAGAAGAAGAAGAAGAAGAAGAAGAAGAAGAAGAAGAAGAAGAAGAAGAAGAAGAAGAAGAAGAAGAAGAAGAAGAAGAAGAAGAAGAAGAAGAAGAAGAAGAAGAAGAAGAAGAAGAAGAAGAAGAAGAAGAAGAAGAAGAAGAAGAAGAAGAAGAAGAAGAAGAAGAAGAAAAATAAAATAAAAAATTAAAATTCAATCAATCAATAAATAAGGTTATTACACCAGAGATTGAATTAATAATAATAATAATAAGAGGAAGAAGAAGAAAAATCAAATAAAAAATAAAAATTCAATCAATCAATAAATAAGGTTATTACACCGGAGATTGAATTAAATAAATATTTGTGAAGTGAAGTGCTCACTCTACACCCTCCTCCCCCCCAGTGAGGAGTTGTAGAGTACAAAAATAACATATAGTAAGAGCACGTATTTTGCACGTGCGCACATATTTTGTTCATATTTAAAATATATTTGAAAACTTTTTTTCCATACAGTCAAAAAGAAATGTTATGCTAGTTTGCACCAACTTAGCATGCAGACGCCGTTTATTACGATGTTATAGAGACATGAATGCACTCGCCCGTTGCGATCATGCGAATCCAAATCGCCTGCAGTTCTCGACCATTTCATCAAGGAACAATAGTGTGCCTGGAAAACATCCAAAACTGCATCATTTAATCACTGCACTACAGCGTTTAATATTATTAAAGGCTTTTGAGATGATTTGATGCACTGCCATAAAAAAAAAAAAAAAATATATATATATATATATATATATATATATATATATATATATATATATATATATATATATATATATATATATCATATATATATCATTAGATTTGCACTTTGCTGCTCCCAGTCAACTGCGTCTCTTTGAGACCGCCGTAACCGGACGTACGACTACAGCTCGGTCATGGCTTTTTTCAGTTGACTTGCCTTTTCTTTTGCCACACTTTCCTTAACTCATTCACTCCCACCACCAAAAGAAAAATAAACATCTCTTCTTTCATCAGGAAAAAAAAAAATCCATCTGTTTCGGTTTTGCAGCAATTAGCATTAGAATATGGCTAAGTTTCATTACAAATCTGTTTAAAACAGTGGGGGAAAAAATTTAAAAAAAATTGCAACATGGCTCTGTTTGATCTCTTATACTCTTCTGCCACCTGCTGGCTGTTTTTGTAATAACTACCATTGCTTCAAGCGTTTTCTTCAGTCCCGAGGCTGCATCAAAGCCTTCTGTATGCTCTAGCATAAAACACATAAAAAAAAACGTATAAATACGTCTTTGGGAGCAAATGAGTTAATAAATTGACAAGGGAAGTCTCCTTATTCAGACTTCTCTGCACGTGCACATCATCACAAATATCCCATTCTCTCACAAAGGGTAGATAAAAGTAAAGGCCCAGAGAGGGAAAAATGAAGCAGCTGGACCCCCCAAAATAACCTGAGATGACACGGATTTTCATCTGTGCAGCGTTTTCTCTTGGGTGGAATCAGATTAGACTTTAAGGGAAGCCGAGGCTGTAAAATAAATTAAATCTGACCTGGAGGAGTCACTTTGAAAAGAAAAAAAAAAAAAAAAAAAAGGTGACAAATGACAGACAGGCCAGTGTTTTAATCTCATTTGGTTAGTCCATACGGGACCTTTTGGAAATCACTTCATTGTTACGCCACCGTGAACCGCCTGCAAAAAAAAAAGGCAGAAAAGCATCATTAAAACATTTGCTCCCAAAAACGTAAATATACAATCTATTGTAAATGTTTTAAGTGTCCCAAAGACGTATTTATACGTTTTTTTTTTCATGTTTTTTTTTTCTTATGCTAGAGCATACAGAAGGCTTTGATGCAGCCTCTCAACTGCAAAGAACGGTTGAAGAAATGGTAGTTATTCCACAAACGACCAGCGGGTGGCAGCAGAGTATAAGAGATCAACCAGGACCATGTTGAAAAAAACCCTCAAATTACTCACAATTGTGAATAGATTTGTGAATAATAATTAAACTTAGTGATATTCTAATGCTAATTGCTGCAAGACGGAAACCGAAATATACTTTATACTTGTATAAAGCCTACCGTGAAATTCTAAGAGGAATGTACATTTTCTCTAAACCTAAATACAGAACAAAGAGTGGATTAAACATTTCTAAGCTACGCAAAGACACACATTTGCAGCGAATAATTCAGTTCCAGAAATAAAAATAGTTTCATCCACTTGTTTCTTAGTGTCACCGTCCAATTTGTGAAAACAATCACATTCATTAATGGTTAATTATTAATGAAAAAAAAAAAGTGAAAACATCACATGAATGGTTCGTAAGTGTGGTCAGTTGACGACCGATTGTTCTTGTTGTGGTTCAGAATGTCAAGTTGGGATCAGCTGCTGCTCAGTGGAGAGGCGCATCTATTATAGTGGCAGACAGGGGTCGCTATTAGCAGTTTTCAATAAGTAACTGCACATTATATCAACAATTTATAATTGCTTCATTGATTTTTACCATGTTTAATTCATTCACTGCCATTGACGGGAAACGACGTCAAATTATGCTTTTTTTTTTTTTTTTTTTGGTCTGGCAATGAATGTGTTAATAATAAATAACTTTTAAAAAAAAATCAAAGTGGCCTTCTATTTTTCTGTATGTGGCCCTCAGAGGAAAAAGTTTGGACACCTGATTTAACGCCTTTGATTGAATAATTGACACAAGGTACTGGTGGGGTACCATGGCAACCCCTGAATATTAATTATTCAAATTCTGCGAGACGTTTTGCACAGTTACTTTATACTTTTTCGAGGCTCAATCTATAACTACTACATAAGATAAGGCAGTGAAAGGGTGCGATGCCTGCAAGGCTTAAAAAAAAAAAAATTCACAAGGCTTGAACACGCCGCTTGAAATGATGGACTTTTTTTGTATCACCATCCATTCCAAATTCAATCCGCGCTATACTTGGAGGGGGAAATTGGGCTGATTGTGGGGGGGGGGGGGATGAGACGTAGTAATTACATTAAAACAGCTAAGTAATTATACTGTAAACTCCCTTTCCACTACAACATAATGGTACGACTCCTTGGAGATAATTACTAGGGCAGATGTGAATTGCCTCATGATTGAGGGCTTCATTAGCACATTTTTTTTTTTTTTTTGTATGAATGCCATGTTTTCCCCTCATACTCAAACGCACTTAAACCCGGAGTACAAATACGGATAATCGGATTTCAAATTTAATTTGAAAATGTTACTTGCATAAAGCAATAAAAAGGGGAAATGAGTCCTGCTCAAGGGTATAAAAAGAAACATGATGCAGAATGAAAAGCGTTGAGAAGAGACAAACGTTCATCCACTTGCATTAGCTGGGAATAAATACGTCTTGTTGCTGGTTTTTCATAACGCAGGCATATTTCAAAGATAGATTTTTTTGGGGTAAATTCATTTCAATTTGATTTCATTCCATTAAAAAAAGAATGGACAGAAAGAAGTGCAAACTTCTGTTATCTGCCCCTGATCAACAATTCACAAAAAAATAATCAACGCAGAATAAATAAATAATGACAGCGAGCGGTCAAGACGCTTTCAATATAACAATTCTATAAAATAATAATTCAGCAGTATGTCCTTGTAAGGTTACGTTTAGTTGTACGAAAAATGGATCCGTGTGGTCTCTGCATCCACACCCAAAAATGACACGAATTGCACGTTTCTGTAGATGAAAGATGGAATCGGTGTCGGTTTTGTCGGTTTTGGCCGCATCCCCCCACCACACACACACTTCGATGCAATCGGTTTTCAATTAATTATATAACAATAACAAACTATTCTTGTTCAATGATTCTTTAGCCGTGTGTACAACTGTTATAGTTTGCGATTCCTTAGATTTGACATATTCTATATGCCATTTCCATGTTAAGTATTCATCAAAAATAATACCTAAAAACTTTATTTCATTATTTATTTTCACACCTTGCACTCAATCAATTATTATTTTCAATTATTTGACCTCTTGCATCACTCGTTTTCATAACTACGAAAGGTATCCGAATATCTGGTCATCAAAATTTGTCCCCATTTAATTCCATTTACTTTCATTTATGTAATCTTATCAGACGAATTATCAGCCATTTTTGTACGTGATGGCTACGATGGCGGATTCTTCAATCAAATGCATTGTGAACATTTTTTTTGCCCTCCGTGTCAGGATTCTCATTTCTGTTCTGCTTTAATAAGCACGTGGAAATGAAACAAGTTATTATGCCATTGAATTTTTTTTTTTTTTTTAAATAGCGTATGCTGAGAAAATTACGTTTTGCTTGTGTAAATAGACAAAACTGAAGCTCAAATTTCCATGCCGATTGAAATTTGATTGATTTTTTTGGACACGATTTGAATATACACAAATATCAACAGATACGATGACATAAAACAAATTGTGCATAACGAGCGATTGTATGTTCAATGTGTAGTTTGAATTCAAATGTTGTTGTTGTTGTTTTGTTTTTTGAATGGAATTCCTTTTGAAAGCGTCGCGTCTGGCTTGCTTTTGAGTTTGGAGCTTTAAGGCGCAGCAAAATATTCCGGCTTCCGCCCGTTCCGAATGATTGCGTTGAGGAAAGGCGCTTTGCTTTATTGAACACGGGGATTTATCTGATCCTCTCAGGCAGCTCAAATGGTTTAATGCCGCCTGACTTTCACCGCCACAAATGAATTCATGCAACTAGATATGGCGCAGCCCGACCTATCGACACCAATAACGGTGAAAAAACAAACAAACCGGTTTGCACCGGTTTCAACGCGTTTGTTGTATTTTGTTACCGAGCTACACCAGGGAAATATTACCGATGTGTAAGCGCTGTAATTTCAAATAAAGGTGTCGGACGATAAACGCTTCTGGATCTTATTTGGCATTTGCACATTGTTTGTTTTTATCCCCGGTTCACTCATCAAATCGTAATGTGCTGGTGGTTAATTTCCTCTGCTTCCAAATATGAGGGCAGTTTTCCCCTGACGAGCATCCTTGTTCTTCATAACATCTGCCTCCTTCAATAATCATAATAATAATCATAATAACAATAATTCATTATATTTATAGGCGCCTTTCTAGACACTCAAGGACACCATACAATTTAAAAATGATTTAATTAACACTTAAAAAAATAATAATACATTAATAAATATAATAAAAAATTATGTAAAAAATTATAAAATAAAATAAAAATAGATAAATAAATACATAAATAAATTAAATAATAATAATAATAATAAATTATATTTATAGGCACCTTCCTAGACACTCAAGGACACCGTACAATTTAAAAATGATTTAATTAATAACACTTAAAAAAAATACATTAATAAATATAATAAAAATAATATACAAAAATATAATAAAATAAAATACAAATGAATAAATAAATAATATAAATACTAAAGTATCTATATATCCATCTATCCATAATAATAATAATAATAATAATAATAATAATACATTATATTTATAGGCGCCTTCCTAGACACTCAAGGACACCGTACAATTTAAAAATGATTTAATTAATAACACTTAAAAAAATACATTAATAAATATAATAAAAATAATATAAAAAAATATAATAAAATAAAATAAAAATGAATAAATAAATGATATAAATACTAAAGTATCTATCTATCCATCTATCCATAATAATAATAATAATAATAATAATGCAATGTTACGCAAAATGGGTATTATATCGTTTTATAATGTTCTATTCCAATTCCATCACTTCAAACATGAAATTGCACTTCCTGATGCAAACCAACCAAGATAAGTAAAGTTTAAAACCTTCTTGAATTTGGCCAAAATTGACACCTGTTGCTACACAATCTGTTCGGTTATGTCGAGCGACTCAGCGCCCGCTTTTGTTATTTGAGTAAATCCGGCGCTCTAAAATATTCCGCGTGAGCGAACTTGGAATTTTCGCTGCGCGTGATTGCAACCCGACGGTCTTTGCTCGGCGATCGCGAACGCCGAGCTAACGCGGCGGCTGTAATCTATCACGGCGGCGCTCGCGCTCGTTCCCGCCGCGTCGTTTTACAAGCTGTTGACGACTCGGGAAGATAAGCTTTATATCCTGCCCTCACTTTGCGCGTGAGCCCTTGAAATCCATCTGTCAATAAGATGGAAACTGTGCCACAGAGGTGGAAAACGTAGATTGGCGTTGCTCGTGATTTGGAGTGAACGCCAGCAAGCCTTTTAAACCTGATTGGATTGTCAGAAACTGGTTAAAAAACATTTTTTGCATTTCAGTAATTATAGGTTGATAACAAAACGATGTCTCTTGCATCTTTCTAAAGCAGAGGTGTCCAAACTACGGCCCGGGGGCCACTTGCGGCCCGCCGTCCATTTTTTTTTAGTGGCCCGCGACATATGCAAAAAATGGCATTTGACTCAGTTCAAATCAAATAAAAACAAAAATGTTTGGAGATGGTCAAAGTAAGAAGGGAGGGTGTCGAAAAACACAGGTGCTATTAAAGGTTATTTCAGTAAACTAAAACTAACGAAAAAACAAAAATTTCATTAACGAAATAAAATAAAAATGAAGATGCTTTTTAAAAAAAGAAAACTAACTGAAACTACATTTTATGTTTACAAAACTAACTACAATAAAACTATACTATAATTATAGAAAACGTGTCCTTCGTTTTAGTCTTTGGTAATTAATTTCATGCATGAGCCTTTGGGGATGATTTTAAATGTGATTTTTAGTAGATTTATTTTGATATAAACCGGAATAATGATGTCGGGCCCATGGTGTTTTTTTTTTTTAAATATTGCACGCATTAAAAAAACAAAAACACAAAAAAATAAAACTAATACTGAAAACTAACTAAACTAAAACGAAGCCTTTTTTTTTTTAAAGAACTAAAACTAATAAAAAACTAACAGAACACATTAAAAAAGACAAAAACACAAAAAAATAAAACTAATACTGAAAACTAACTAAACTAAAACTAAGCCTTTTTTAAAGAACTAAAACTAATAAAAAACTAACAGAATCACCCTGAAAACTAATTAAATCTAACAAAAAAAAACAAAAAAACCTCAAAACAAAATAAAAAACTAAAATGAAAAAATCCAAAACTATAATAACCCTGCTGCAATATTACAAATAAATTGATTTATAAACTGTAGCATTTTTCTAAATATGCAAAAGTACAAATCAATTATTTGTACAATTTTTAGGACTAAACACAATTTCTCTTCATAACATTATGTGGCCCCTTGCGTCCTTCTGATTTTCTGTATGTGGCCCTCAAATGAAAAAGTTTGGACACTGCTGTTCTAAAGCAATATTTAATTCCATTGTAAAAAAAAAAATCATGGAAGTACCATTTATTTTTTGTGACTTTTAGTGACTATTTTGGTCGTATAACACACGACGGGACATTCATCCACATTCAAAAGTCCGCATCGTGAATCGGGCTCTTTGTGTGTTGCCGACCACATTTTTCCTGATATCAGCAAAGTGCGACAGTAAATGATGCGCGCAGCAAATCCAATAAACATTTTATACTCCCAGAATGGAAGTATGCCGCCGCTCACTTTCAATAAAACGCAATCATATTTGCACTTTGCAGGTTGCCAGCTAAGTGGGTATCCGTTTCTCTTCCATTTTTTTTTTATTTTTCCGGCAATCACTTTTAAGCTGCTTTCTCGTTTGGTTCAATTCAGCGTCGAAATAACTCGCTCGAACCTCGTTCTTCATCGACCAGGTTGTATTGTTGCTTGTCGTCAGTATTTCATTGGGCAATTTTGATGGCGTACAGATGTTATCGTTTGTTCACGCTCATTCCAAACCGACACCATGAAACGTTTCTCTGAAGGTACAATTTTAATAAGTTGTTCTTGGGAATGAAATATTGTGCAATATTGCGCGCTCTTGCTACATAAACATGGTGGGTGCCACATGACAGATCACGTTCCATTCGAAAAAAAAAAATTCTTTAGTAATCACCATTTGAAAATAGGTCATTTGAGTGACAATTGAGCGAAAATAGAAAAATAAGGAGAAAAAACGCTTCTCGTGAAAAGATACATATCGTATTTTCCGCACTATAAGAGGCACCTAAAAGCCTTCAATTTTGTTAAAAGCTTACAATGCGCCTTATAATCCGGTGCGCCTTATATATGGATCGATATTGAGCCGCGACAGGTCTCGCTGTCAAGACGCTATCGGTGACCCTGCACGATCGGCAGACGATCCCGCCATCTTGGATCGCTGGCTAATACTAATACTTGACCTCAGAGAAAATAATTAAACAGCTGTTTATTCATTTTGGGAGTGAATGGAGTTGTCAGAAAGCGGGTTTGTAATTATTAATAAAGTTTGACTGACCTATATGACTGGTTTGTTGACATTCCCTTTAGCGCAGCACCATCTAATGGATGCATAACGTAACCCCAGCCTCGACTGTAGCGCCTTATATATGGAAAAAGTTTGAAAATATATAATTCATTGAATGTGCGCCTTATAATGTGGGAAATACGGTTACATGAATTTAACGTTAATATTTTTTTGCTTAGTGACACTCTGTGAATTCGATTTTGTTACGTTTAAAGTGTATCTAAGTTATTATATATTTGCTGAACTGCTTCACACTCACATGAACTTTACTTTACACCCAATTTTTTCATTTTCAGTGTGGCTGTGTCTGAATACGTTCAAACGTACTAAAAAATACGTAATAAAAAAAAATGGAATGTACACCCCAGTCAAAAATGTTTATTCCACATTGTCACTTCCAGATTATATAAGATTATTAGTTTGTTTTTTTTTTTTTTCCTGAGCCATCAAGTCACCAGCTGACATTACTCTGCACAATCTCCCGGCATCCACACGTTCTCTTCTCCTTCGCACTCCGAGCTTGTGGCTTTCCACCGTATGACCGTCACGTCACCAGCAACTGCTAAACTGTCAGACTTGTTTGTCTGCAGCTTACAGGCTGGAGAACATCGTGTGTCAAACCGGGCTGCGCGCGGATCATCAAAACAAGCAACGTGTACCCGCATTAAACTGCCTTCCAGGTACATCACTGTAAACGGAGCTTGCCAAATGGTTATCGGACCAAATAGGATTTGGTTTGCAACTACCCTTTGTTTAGTTTGGCTCCAACCGGTTGATGTGTTTGTGAACAAAGCCTGCTTGCCTCCTGGTCAGGTTTGTGTTTACGTGGTCGTGTTTTTTTTTCCAAACGCACAACAAACAAACCACCTGTGGTTGCTCGTTTTCTCTTTTTGGTGGCAACAATAGACGGCGTTAGTGAGTAAAACAGCGTGTATAAAAAAAAACAAAAACACATAATGGACCAAACCTGTTATTGGTTGATCAGATTAACAATTCATCCTCATCCATGTGGTGAAAAAAAAACAAAAAAAAAACTGCTGCTATCAGTGCCTGAAACAAAACTGGCCATCAAATATTTAGCATGCGTGACAACAAGCTGCAACTCAACTCAACTCCAGTTTATTTATATCGCGTTTTCAAACAGCCTGAAATGTCACAAAGCGCTTTACAGAAAGACAAAAAAAAAAAAACATAACATAAAACATTAACGCCGATTCAATACATCCTGTTAGCTACCCGCGTTGCTAACGTTTGTTGTGCTACCGCGCGCACAGACGGCGACAGAAAACGTTCCGAGTACAACGTTGCAGCCATTTGAGATGTCGTTTCGTTTCATATGCGCAAGAGTTCGTTTTTGGAAGCGCGCCGCTTCCAGATGGTCTGAGACTCGTCGATTTGGTCCTCATCGACCGTTTAATTGCCGTGTTCGCGCCCGTCCAAATGAACCGCACCAAGGGTGCGATTAAAATGGATTCAAAGGTGTGTTTGGAAATTTACAACGGTTACGCCCGGTCCGCCATTTTGGCCGCAGTGTTTCTATTTAGCCCTTTAGCTAGTGCTAGCGCTTGTGCACTCGTGGGAGTATCTTTGGCTTTTTCTCCTTCTTTTTTTTCCCCACATCATGGCCGCAAAGAAGAAGAAAGGTACGTCTTCTATCAATGTTGGTCCCGCCAAAAGAAAAGCAATTATTAGGGATAGGCCGATTATTGCCCGGGCCGATTAGCGGTGCCGATATTTGTCAAAATGCCAAATATCGGCATTTTTGGAATCTAAAGGCCGATAAAGCTCACTGAGCAGTGAATACTTGCCAACGTTAACAAATTTGGGGGTTTTCATCAGGAATTGTCAGAGTTTTTACTTGTCGTAAACACATTTGGAAAATATTTTTGAAACGTCTTACAAAGCCTAACAAAAACCCCCAAATTGAGCTTGCATTTGTCACTCAGTGAGATGCAGGGAACTTTTCATTAATGGATCGATTTAAATTTCCACTTTATAAAAAATAAAAACACTTTTTAATAACTCTTTGACCGCCAAAAACGTTTAATAACGTATTCTAAAATCCTAATGAATGCCGCCAAAAGCGTTAATTTACGTTTATTACATTTTTTTCCCTCTGAATGGGCAGCGCAACGTCTTGTGCTGCACTACCTTGTCACTAAACAAAAAATATTAGTGTCAAAGTCACTGTTGTGCAAAAAAAATGTTATCTTTTCACGAAGCTTGTTTTTCTCTTATGTCACTCAAATGACCTAATTTCAAATGGTGATTACTAAAGAACGGAATAATATTTTTTTTTTTTACCAAGGAAACGAAGCTAGACATCATAAAAAGATCATAGGCGGGAGACACTGACGAACATCGGCAAAGACTTGGGCTTCAATTGGACTGAGTCTTATTTTTTATTTTTATTTCAATGTATTTTTTTATTTTGTTTGTGCAAAATATTGACCTTCATAAATTCGGGTGACATCGCTCCCGTCGGAACGGAACTCCGACGTAACTCGAAGACTCCCTGCATTAAATTATTGCCTTTTTAAATTCAGATAACATCAAATGTGAGCTGTACAGAAGACGCGAACGCGACGTTACGAGCCGCCTTGATTGAAAGCAGCGACCAGTCCACGTCGCTTGTGCTTTGTTTGTTCACAGGCAGAAATCTTGCCGGCTTGCAGTGTCATCGCAGGATATGATACCGAAAGGTCCGATTGGCTCGGCTGTTGCTGTTATTGCTTCCGGTGGCGGAGTGATATGAAGGAGCTGTCAGCTGATGCTGGCCTTTGCTTTGGTGGAAAGGCAATTTTCATCAGGCTATGTCAATCAAAACTATCTTGTTCTCGCTACTTGTGAAAAATATTCAAGGGGAGAAACATTAGATGACGATGATGATGTAATGTTGTTGTGTTGTGAATATGCTCCACCGAATAAATATTTAATTGGAGAAAGCATTAAAAGTTAATCTGCAGTATTGATGTTTCCCGGTGATAATATCGTGACACATTATTGGGAGATGAGCGTATTAGCGCAGTCGTGCTCAATCGTGCGCCGCTGTGCTCAGCGGGCGATTTAAGTCGTCGTGCAAATCAAGACTCGTGTCTGAATCGCTCAAAGTTCCTCTTTTGAATCGCGATAATCGGATGCGCGCGCGCTTGCAAACGTTTCAGGGGCTTGCAGGAAATTGTCTGCACGCGGCGGAAGGACGGAGAGCGAAGACTGTTTAGAAGCTCGTTAACTCATTTGCTCCCAAAGACGTATTTATCCGTTTTTTTGTTTTGTTTTTTTTTTGGTTGTTTTTTTTTTTTATACTAGAGCAGGGTTTGAGGCTTTGATGCAGCCTCTGACCTGTAGAGGTCACTTAAAAGCAATGGTAGTTATTACAAAATTCGGCCATCAGGTGGCAGCAGTGTATAAGAGATCAACCAGGCCCACGTTGCAACATGCAACTTGTGAATAATGATGAAACTTAGCTATATTCTAATGCTAATTGTTGCAAAACGGAAACAAATACAAACATACTTTGTTTTCCTGACGAAAGAAGAGACTCTAAACTTTCTTTTGGTAGGGTCCATGTTTTTACAGGAGTAGAACACAATAGTCTGTGGCCCTTGCAAAAATCAGTCCAAATCCAGTAAAACAGGGAACAGGGTTGCTGCAGTGAAAAAGGCTGGGAGTGAATGAGTTAATCTGGGATCATCTGTCATCATTTGTCACCAAGTCGTTTACGATAGTATTATTATTTCCAAAATGAAAGCCTGTTTCTTTCCCACACGAATACCGGTTCCGTACGTCGTACTTGCATAAAATAATAGCTCCTCTGTGGTGGTTGCGCATCGATTCCGCTCGTGCTTTTAATTTGGAAGGCCACTCCGTGCTTCTGTTTCCTGTTTCCGGTCTCGGTTTGCTGTGCATTTATTTTTAGCTTGTACAAAAACAACATCAACTTGTCCGTCCAAAACAATCTATGTGAACATAACATCATTTTTTAAACAGTCACTCATGTCTCACGAGGAAACCAACATTAACTCATTTGCTCCCAATAACGTGAAAATATGTTTTAGATATGTTTTAAGTGTCCCAAAGACGTATTTATATGTTTTTTCATATATTTTTTTTTATGCTAGAGCATACAGAAGGCTTTGATGCAGCCTCTCAACTGCAAAGAACGGTTGCAGAAATGGTAGTTATTACACAAACGACCAGCGGGTGGCAGCAGAGTATAAGAGATCAACCAGGGCTATCTAGAGAAAAAGCTCAATTTGAATTGTAAATATATTTGTGAAAACTGATGAAACTTAGCTCTCTTCTAATGCTAATTGCTGAAAACGGAAATGGATAGAAACATACTTTTTTTTTTCTCTGATGAAAGAAGAGACTTTAATCTTTCTTTTGATGGGTTCCATGCTTTTGTAGCAATAGAACACAATATTCTGTGGGCCTTGCAAAATCAGTCAAAATTCAGTAAAACAGCCGGGAGCGAACGGGATTGCGAAATGTGAAAATGGCGGCCAGTGAATGGGTTAACGTTGCCGAAAAGGTGATCTTGATTGGACTCGGGAGATTCTTTTTCTCCAGATGCCGAGTGAGGTGGATTGCAACATTTTGTGCTAAATAGCACCATCTACTGTGTCGGAGGGGCATAACAATTAGTAGGTGTCTGAAAAAAATGGTACGGCTTCCGGTTACGCAAGGGATACGTCATACGACCGGGAACATGGCGTTCCCCACGGTACGTTCCAATTCGGAAACGTAATCGGTTTAAAATCAAATTCAGGGAATAAGATGCACTTGTATTCTTTGCACACAAAACGATTAACAAGTGTTGGCAAAACATCCATCTATAAGACATGTATTTATGCAAATACTGCATGGAGCCTGCTTTTAAAATATATGTTGTCACTCGAAGAACAATGTTCACACAGCTTTTATACGATGTTCACAAAGTCGAACCTGAACGTTTCCCTTCGACCCGTCGGGAGTCCTCCTATCATTTTCTCGTCAATGTCAGATTTCTCTTGCTGCCAAAAGGCCGATCATTTACAATTCCCACGGCACCTTTTTTCTTGTCCAATTACCTTGACTTTCACAAAACACAAGACTAAACCTGTCATCTCCTCTTGTCTGTCTTTCTCCCAGCAATTCCCAAACATATCAATTTGAAGTTGAGCAAATGAGATTCGCCTCAGCAGGTACCAACGTTTCATCTGCGATTCATCAGCCGTCGGCCCACGACGGCACGTCGGCATCTGGCTGGGACGACGTCCAATTCATCAAAGATGCCCGCATGTCAGGATTCTAATTCACTGCCGGCCGTCTTCATCCGGCTCCGTCGACTCCTGATGAAACAATCGTCAACGAACGTGGTAACGGGGTCAAGGCCTTCGCGGCGCCAATCGGTTAGCGTTTCGAAACGTGCGCTTGTTCGGGTCGTCGGCAACGTGCCAAAGCTCAACAGGCATGAAACGTTTTTGCTGTCAACTCATTGCCTTGTTAGAGTCGCGCAACTGCGCTTTCCGTTTTCTGCTCGTCCAAGTCCACGTCACCGCGCAATCTTCATTTTTCCAGGTTCACACTGTGCCCTTTTTTAAAGCACTGAGGTCGAGCCTCGTTTCTCCCTATCCTTATGTTGATTTTTTTTTTCCATCTAAAAAAAACTTGGGGTTCTGAGAGCAACCCGTCAGGCTTCCCATTTTGCCCCCGGTGGTCGTCTTTGTTCTTTTTATATTTTTTGCATGGGTGGATTTATGACTTTGTTGACAAATTCCTGATGTGTTTTACACATCAGGATCAGTTTCTGATTCTGATACAAAAGCCCAATCGAGATCGACTCTAAACTAAAGCTGTCAAATCAATCAAATATTTTCAGCATTGATTAATCAATTGATTATTACGGTGGCCCTGAAGTGCGCAAAAACACCACAGCAAATCAAAAATCACACCAACGAAAAGATAATCACTAACACAAATTAAAAAACACAAACATAAAAAAAGAAAAGAAAAAGATCAAGTTAATAGCAAAGAAAAAACAAACAAAAACAATCGCAAACACAAATAAAAAAAAAACAACACAAAAATAAAACAAAACCAGAAAAAAACAAAAACGTAATTGCATGCAAACACAAATAAAAAAAAAACACAAACGGAAAAGACAAAACAAGAAAACAAAAAAAGCAATCGCAAGCACAAATCAAAAAACAAACACAAAATACGAAACAAAACAAAAAGTGCTGATATGCTGAAATCAGAGGATTTGGACCATTTTAAATGACTAAATTACTAAAATACTTGTTGATTAATTTGATAATAATTTCGATTAATCGATTAATTTTGACAGCTCTTACGCTTAACAACATGCATACAGTTTTGCAGATTCAAAGTGGTGGTGTTGTTTTTTTTTTTTTTTTTTTGTTTTATTTCTGTCCGTGCTTGTTTCTAACTCCTTGGGAGATCGCCGGGCATATTTTAAAGGAGGAGCTAATATCTCAGGAAAAGAGCGAGGATGCCGGAAAAAGGAGATTGCAAATAAACAATGAGATGTACTCGGAGTAAGTTGCTGGTGCCCAAAACTGAAAAAGTCGAGAACAGGAGAGCCTCAGCAAAGCATCTGGTGGGATTAAGTTTGATTAGATTGTACACGCGGGGATGTGGATGGGTGCCTTATCTTACAAAAAAAAAAAATTCCAAACACACTTCAAATCTTCCAGATGCATGTGGGGGAAAAAAAAAAAAAAAAAAAAGTGTTATCGTTAAATGAAACCACGGTTGAACATTTTAGCTATAATTCCAAAAAGGTGCAGCATGTTTGGTGCAAACACAACACTGTCCATATTGCTAAATAGACAAAGTGAAATTTTGGCAGAAATTCCGCGGGAATGCTGAAAACCGAATGCTAAGAAAATATTTCCCACATGAGATTTGAACCAACGCACTTGCATGCCTCTGTGACGCCAGGCAAGTATTTAACATGTGAGCCAACGTGGCTTGTTGAAAAATCATGGCTCATGGCCCATTTGTATGTAAAAGTGTTATCTGAAATTCATTTAGGTGGAAAAGTGGAGCTAATGATATCAAATGGAAAAATGCAAAAAAAAATTTAAAAAATCACTCAATAGCGCCACCTGGGCATGCAGTACCCTCCATTCATTTAGATAGAAAAGTGGAACTAATGATATCCAATGGGGAAAAAAAATCCCTCAATAGCGACACCTAGGCATGCAGTACCCTCCATTCATTTAGATAGAAAAGTGGAACTAATGATATCAAATGGAAAAATGCAAAAAAAAAAAAAAAAAAAATCACTCAATAGCGCCACCTGGGCATGCAGTACCCTCCATTCATTTAGATAGAAAAGTGGAACTAATGATATCCAATGGGGAAAAAAAATCCCTCAATAGCGACACCTAGGCATGCAGTACCCTCCATTCATTTAGATAGAAAAGTGGAACTAATGATATCAAATGGAAAAATGCAAAAAAAAAAAAAAAAAAAAATCACTCAATAGCGCCACCTGGGCATGCAGTACCCTCCATTCATTTAGATAGAAAAGTGGAACTAATGATATCCAATGGAAAAATGCAAAAAAAAAAAAAAAAAATCACTCAATAGCGCCACCTGGGCATGCAGTACCCTCCATTCATTTAGATAGAAAAGTGGAACTAATGATATCCAATGGGAAAAAAAAAAAAAAAAACACTCCATAGCGCCACCTAGGCATGCAGTACCCTCCATTCATTCATTTAGATAGAAAAGTGGAACTAAGAGAGTTGGCATACATGTAATCACTTAGCATAATTGCCACGGATACATTTGCAATGTACAGTCAAAGGAAGGTGGGTTCCGAACCCGTGACCTCCGTGACCTCCGTGACCTCCGTGACCTCCTGATTACTGGACAATGCATTTGACCAAGTGCGCCACTGAGCAGTATCACAGAGTTGGTAATGATGAGAAGTATGCATGTATGTATGGAAGTGGGCGTGGAAAGTGGGACTTAGAAAAAGTTCCATTGAAAATGAATGGGGGGGGGGAAAGTTGATATTTAACATGAAATTGTGCAAATACTGTAAGTACTGTGAAATCAAACGATATATTCCCAACATTGCGTGAAATTTTGAAGCAAGTTGAAATTCAAACGGTGTGAATTGGAAGTGAGTGACTTTCGAAATGATATATCTTGGTGTCATATTTTTATCTCCAAAATGGCATTTGGACAGGAGTGCAGACTTTTTTTTTTTTTTTTTTTTTTTTTTTTTACATCCACTTGTGCATATTTCTGCCGGCTCGGTGGTTACTAGCGCGAGGCGATATCCGCTTGCACCTTTTTTTTTTTTTTTCCTCCGGAGCCAGCAATGGCTCGGCGAGGATGAGGAGAGGCAAATGGTCTGTGGACACCAGCTGCCAAAACATTCCTTAATACGGCTTGTCTTGCTAATTCGCTTCTCCGCCTGTCCTGTTTGGCGCTCGCAATCGCGCAGTAGATGAAATTTGCGCGGCATGTTCACTTATTTACGTATTTATTTGTTTTTTGCAGCGTATATTGTTCGTGTGGTTTTGGCACGGTATGTTTTTATTTTTGATACCGAATCGGTTTAAAAGAAAATTCACTGACGAAGATGCCGAAGATATTTGCACTTGATCCATATTGGAAAATGACTTGTACCGCTTTAAAGAGATTTGGCAGTCAAACGTGAACATTTTGCCGATAATAAATGTGATATTTTCATTAGTTTTCACATACAATTAGCACCTTTAAAAACACATTTTTGCAACCTGCTGTCAACTGAAAATGACATCACAAGGGCTCAGGTAACCAATCACAGCTCAGCTTGCGAATGTCACATGACCAAACCTAGAAAACAGGTGCACCTTCAATGAATGACATATTTTAAAAAAAATTCCATATATAAGGCGCTACAGAAGAGGCTGGGGTTACGTTATGCATCCATTAGATGGTGCTGCGCTAAAGGGAATGTCAACAAAACAGTCAGATAGGTCAGTCAAACTTTATTAATAGATTACAAAGCAGCTTTCTGACAACTCTGTTCACTCCCAAAATGAATAAACAGCTAAAGTATTAGTATTAGCTAGCGATCCAAGATGGCGGGATCTTCTGCGCATGCGCGTCACCGATCGGGTTGCAATATTGATCCATATATAAGGCGCACTGGATTATAAGGCGCATGGTCAGCTTTTGAAAAAAACGGAAGGCTTTTAGGTGCGCCTTATAGTGCGGAAAATACGGTAATGCTTATCAGAATGGAATGTTTGGGATTCTCTGTTTAAAAATTAAAATTGCTGTCACTGAAAAAATAAACAGTAATCAGTTTTGGTTTGAACTCAATGATTTATCGATCATTTCGTTCGTATTCACGGACAGTATTTTCCACGCAAAATATGACTTTAAGCATATCCTTTCTAAAGCCAGAAGACAGAAGAAATCATTCCAAGTCAAGCGAATGTTTTCATTTCAGCTTCCAGCCGCAATCTGTTTGTAGGCCGAGCAAGGGAAGACGCTCGCAAAAGGCAGAATAAGTCTGCCTTTGTCCAAAAACAGCAGTCAAGAGAGTGGAAGGCTTTTGAATTGGCTCGAAGTTCATCATTAGCAGTCATGAACGACGCCGATTCACAGGCAGAAGAAGAAAAAAAAAAAAGGAATTGACTGGCGAGCGTCCTGCGGGAGATGATAGGAGCGTCTTTTTGGTAATGAGCGGCGTAATAGCACAATTACAGCAGCGCTTACACATGGCCACCGCTGTTCATGTGCAGATTCCCTCCGTTTTATATTTCATCTCTTTTCTCATTAGCGCCGAACATCTTCACGAGCACTTGCGCGCGTGAAAAATATTAGCTGCTTCTTGACAGTGTTGCGTTTGTCATCGTGTTATTGCCGGATCACGCGAAAAACTGATAAACACCAGGAGCTAAATCGATTCCTCAATATATATATATATATATATAAACAAACAAAAATATCGATATTGCGAAATTGGCTCATGCAATATGGATATCGCAAAGACAATAACTTTCATATGAAATGTTATGCTTTTATTTTTTTATTATATTTTTTATTTATTTTTTATTTTATTTTATTTGACCAGTCAGCCGCCAACTAAAATGTGCACCACCATCCCAATAGTTGAACATTATCGGATGGATGGATGGATGGATGGATGGATGATGGATGGTTGAAGGAAAGAATGGATGGATGATGGATGGATGGGTGGATGGATGGTTGAATGAATGGAATTGGATGGATGGATGAATCATGATGGATGGATGAATGGATGGATGGATGGATGATGAATGGATGGATGGATCATGATGGATGGATGATGGATGGATGGATGATGAATGGATGGATGGATCATGATGGATGGATGGTTGAAGGAAAGAATGGATGGATGATGGATGGATGGGTGGATGGATGGTTGAATGAATGGAATTGGATGGATGGATGAATCATGATGGATGGATGGATGGATGGATGGATCATGATGGATGGATCATGATGGATGGATGATGGATGGATAGATGGATGGATGGATCATGAATGGATTGATAGATGGATGGATGGATGGATGGATAAGTAGATAGATGGATGGATGGATGGATGAATCATGATGGATGGATGGATGGATGGATGGATCATGATGGATGGATCATGATGGATGGATGATGGATGGATAGATGGATGGATGGATCATGAATGGATTGATAGATGGATGGATGGATGGATGGATGGATGGATAAGTAGATGGATGATGGATGGATGGATGGATAAGTAGATAGATGGATGGATGGATGGATGAATCATGATGGATGGATGGATGGATGGATGATGAATGGATGGATGGATCATGATGGATGGATGATGGATGGATAAGTAGATAGATGGATGGATGGATGGATGGATGGATTGATGATGAATGGATGGATGGATCATGATGGATGGATGGTTGAAGGAAAGAATGGATGGATGATGGATGGATGGGTGGTTGAATGAATGGAATTGGATGGATGGATGAATCATGATGGATGGATGGATGGATGGATGGACGGATGGATGGATGATGGATGGATGGATCATGATGGATGGATGGTTGAAGGAAAGAATGGATGGATGATGGATGGATGGTTGAATGAATGGAATTGGATGGATGGATGAATCATGATGGATGGATGGATGGATGGATGGATGGATGGACGGATGGATGGATGATGGATGGATGGATGATGAATGGATGGATGGATCATGATGGATGGATGGTTGAAGGAAAGAATGGATGGATGATGGATGGATGGGTGGTTGAATGAATGGATGGATGAATCATGATGGATGTATGGATGGATGGATGGATGGATGTATGGACGGACAATTCCGTTATTCGAGTCACTTCTCTTCTTGAGTCTTATGAAACACGATAAGTCCTGATCTCCGGCCATTTATTTTTTGGATTTACTGTATTTACCGTATACAAGACACATTAATTCCAGCACTTTGCGAGCTGTGATTTATGATTGATTGGACACGCTGGAATTCATATGTTGTCACCCACTCCAGTCTAAAGCCTTTTCCACGACGTCTTTTTGTGACAAACGAGATTAAGGACACATTTCCTTTCCAACGCGTCTCCGGAGGAATCGACTCGATGCCGTTGCGCTCCGGCAAGCCGACACTATCAGGTGTTATGTCACGCAAAAGGTGCCATTTTCATTAACCTCCTGCAGTGCCGCGACTCGCATGTGAACACTCGGCAATTAGTTGATTGTGAGTTGATTGATACGGCGAGCGTTTCCGGCGTTTCTTGAAGAAAAAAAAGAGAGCGGGAAAGGGTTGAACAGTCTTGGCTGTCTGAGCATTTCAATATCGTAATGCGGCAGTCGAGCACTCCGTCATCACAAACGCCGACAGGCCAGATCGTTAAAGGTGCGTTTAATTAAAGGATATAAATTACAGTGGGTCCTCGTTTCACTTGACGGCTGTCTGACCCAACACATTTTTATGGCTACGAATGTTTGTGCGAGACGACCGCATAGGTAAGGATTTGTTGTTGTTGCAAATTTGGTAAATGTTGAATGGCAACCGGACTTCTTCCAATTCATGCCTTGCTGGATGGTCAACAACTACCGTATTTTTCGGATTATACGTCGCTCCGGATTATAAATCGAACCAGCCAAAAAATGCATAATTAAGAAGGAAAAAACATATATAAGTCGCACTGGAGTACAAGTCGCATTTTTGGGCGAGATTTATTTGGTAATTTCCAACACCAAAAACATTTTGAAAGGCAATTTAAAATAAAAATCAAAGAGAGAACAACAGGCTGAATAAGCGTACGGTATACTAACGTTACATGACTGACATGCCTGCTAATGTCAGTAACGACGTAACATATTAAGAGTTTGTAGTCGGAGGCGGAGTGTTGAAGGGCGGAGCCAAAGGCTGGCGTTTTATTCAGATCAGCTTCTGAGGTCTTAACAGCAACTCCCCACACAAGTGCCGATGTCGATAACCGAAAAGTAAGCCGATAATTGTTTGAAAAATTAACGTGAATCCAAATGTACTTTCGAGTCCTACTGTAAGTAACAATTGCAGCATAATTGAAAAGCAGTCAATGAAGCAATTCGGACTATTCAACTGATTGGTGTAAAATATTAATTGCATGGCATCATCACAATGACATCGGGAGTACTTTAAGCTGAAATTGCCACAAGCCACCTGAACTGACATCACTTAACGAGGAGCAGTTTAGTCCGAGTTGCTCAGCGACGCTTTTTAATTTAATTCTATTTCTTTCTTCTTTCTCCTAACAATGGCAGCACGCCATTTTGTTGTTGTTGTTGTATTAAGAATTATACTGTAGATATATTTTCAAACGTATTACCACTGTCACCCGGGTAAAGATTTTCTGCTGATGCAGAAAATTGTTTTCCTCTGAAAAGAGCACAGAGCATTAAAAATCCTTTAATTTCTAAAACACGGCTAACGATTCCGCCGGCCAATTATCGAAATGCCAAAGTGAAACATTGCGAGACTTTCCTCGAAATGTTTGGTATCATTCTTTGGTAATAGGAAAAACTGGAGTGCAAATTGCATTTTTTTTTTTTTCCCCCTTCCCTCTCCGAGTTTGGAAATTGCTGAAGCTGCTACTGTCATTTATCTTTTATGCCCACTGATCTCCTGTTGTGAGGGTGGGGGGGGAATCATTTCCCGGCAACGGTTAGATTTATTGGGCGGAAGGACAGAATAATGGTACTCCACACAAAAATTACAGTATAAAAATGGATTGGGGGCATTTTTGGGGAACTTAGTAAAGTGTGTAACGTCCACGTGCATGAAATCTGCTTTTAGACTTTTTGTATATACGTTTCACAATAGTTAATAATCTTTTTCAGATGGTTTTTCTTATGATGCCTGGAGATGTAAAATGTGATTAAATCGTGTGTTATTTTGTCGTGTTGTTGTTGTTGTTGTTTTTTTTAAATATATATATATATATATATATATATATATATATATATATATTAGCGGTGTTAAAAAAAATCGATTCGGCGATATATCGCGATACTACATCGCGCGATTCTCGAATCGATTCAATAATCGGCAGAATCGATTATTTTTTTTTTTTATTTTTTTTTATTTTTTTTTTTTTTAGGATTCACACCTTGAGCATGGAAGAATGTTATATGAACGGAACATTAAGCCTTAATATTTTATTTTAATGCTGTTTAAACATGAAACCGATTACAACCTCTATAAGACTGAAATTTCAGATAAATAAATAATACATTTTCATATAAATCTTACACTCTACAAGCTTACTGATTAGTATTTTCTAAATTTGAATGAAAAAAAATCGCAACAATCGACTTATAAATTTGTATCGGGATTAATCGGTATCGAATCGAATCGTGACCTGTGAATCGTGATACGAATCGAATCGTCAGGTACTAGGCAATCCACACCCCTAATATATATATATATATATATATATATATATATATATATATATATATATATATATATATATATATATATATATATATATATATTATTTTTATTTATTTTTTTCCAGAATAAGGACCATGCATTGACGTTTGTGGGTGTTGCGATAACCTTGAACGGTATCTCTCATCTTAGCAGGGTGAACCCCAACATGCTAACATCAACCTCAACACCTAAATAAGTCGTATATTTACCTGGGAACTAAATTAGGGAAGTAACAAAACAGACATTGGGTAAAAGTGACCGTTTGTTCGCAGTACGTTTGACAGAAAGCTTTTTTTTTTTTAAGTTTCCCCCTGGTGGGCGGAGCCTTCCACCTGTTGCGTGAATCAGCAAGTGGTCATCAAGAGCTCGAAAAGCAAAGTTAAGAAATAAAAAATACCCTACTCAAATTACGAAAACAGCGTCCAGTGCAAGAATAAGATTTCAAAAACCCGGTTTTAAAAATAACGGGTATGGGCAAAGAGCACAGTTTTTTTTTAAATCTTGATATAAAAACATTTACACTTATTGGTATAGTTTGAATCTTTCTTGTCAAAGTCAATAATATGAATGAATAAAGGATACAAGCAAATCGGGGGACCATATTATAGGCCAGGACGGATAAAAACAATCCTTTTTTTTAAGGGTGATTTTGGGGTACGTCCGTGTCATTCGCAGAATGTAACGGTATGTGTTTGTGTCAGAAATGTGCTTCATCGGTGTCATTTTGGGCTTACGGGCGGTGTCGGATCATTGTGGAATTTTTGCTCCAGTTTTTGGAACACACCCCTGCGAAGGACGAGATTACTATAATTTCGCTGCAGCCATATCTGCCCTCTGAACGTGGGAAGCTTTCTTTCATGGGACGAAAGAAAAATATGAGCTCTCATGCCCAAGTCATTCCAGGTCACTCTTGGAAAAAAAAAAAAGAGATCATTCATCTCAATGAGTTTCTTACCTGGTTAAATAAATTAAATGATGATTTCGTCGTCGTAAATTTTTGCTACGGTTAGCATGTCTGAAAATGCACTCAGTGTCACGGTGACAAATGGACGCAAATACATTCTAATTAAACAAATGCTTAGCGTAGTAGACTTTTAAGAATGGAATCCTATTAGAAGACTATTCATTTTTTGTTAAAAAAAAAAAATGCAGCAGCCGTGAAGATGAAAATATGTCACAGTCTCTCTCTTCCCCCCCCCTCTGTTTATCTGAGCCGTTCTCTTTCTGCTCTACCATCGGTAATGAGCTAAGCAGTAGAGTGCAAGCAGCTTCTTAGATAATGAGGAGAAATTCTCAGGGGAGTCAAGCTGGGCCCGCAAATTCTTCATCTTGCGCAAAGTAATCAGAATCCAGAGAATGAGGAGCGAGATATAAGTCTTCAATATCTCTCTGGAACCGCAGCAGCCGCCATCTGCAAACGAAGTGTTTTGGAACGTGACTTTATATTTCCCGTGTATAAGCACAATCGCGGGATACAGTTTAGTCTTTTTAAAATGCCTCGAAAAAAAAAAGTATTCTTACTTCTTGGACTTTTCACGTTTGTTGACATTTTACAAAAGAGAATGAAAATGAGGCCTGCCTGGTACACCTAAACACAATCCAGTGAAACCGTTCTAGTCATCATCCAAAAATGGGAAAAGGATGGCACGACTGCAAACCTATCAAGACATGAGGAGCTGTAGAAATCCAGACCAGAGGTGTCGGAACCTGTCCACGGGACAACTATAAGTCATGCACTCCATAAATCTGAATAGTTGTGGGAACGACATAAGCAGACGCGGCAATCATGTGGAAACAAAGCGCCTGGGTCAGATGGGTCCACCGTTGAATTTTATTTTCGGATTAAATGCAAAGCGCCATGCGTGGTGGAAAATTAACAACATGGTGGTGGCAAATCCATCTGGTGGGTTTCTTTTCTTTCAAGGATATGTATGGAAGATGGTCAGAGTTAACGGGACGGCGGATGGCGATAAATTCGCAACAACCGTGACTGAAAACTTGTTGCAAAAGATTTGACATTAGGAAGGAGATTGTTCTTCCAGCAAGACAGTGACCCGAAATATAAAGCCCGGGATAAAGTGGAACGGTTTAAATCAAAGAATATTCATGTGTTCGAACGGCATAGCCAAAATCCAGACACAGGCAGCCGAATACAAATGAGCAACAACGCCTCTTGGTGAGTTGATGACAGAAGATCTCAATAAAAAAAATAAAAAAAAACATTGAAGTTTATGGTTGTAAAGTGGAAAAATACAAACAAGTTCCAGAGGTATGATTTCTTTTTCCAGGCACAGTAGGAGCTTCTTCCCAAACAACACATTAATATTTCATTGCATGCTGTACCAAGTACTGATGAATCACGCTGGTCTGTTTATTTTCGTATTAAAACAAAAAAAAAAAAAAAGTGTGAAATGCTTTAAGATATATAAATTCAGCTTTATTCTTTCGCTTACGGTTGGCGATAGCACCGTTCGACGTTTACATCAGGACAGGGACCTGAGACCTCGCCAGCTCTTGCTGAGGATATCTTC
Source organism: Festucalex cinctus (assembly GCF_051991245.1). NCBI lineage: Eukaryota > Metazoa > Chordata > Actinopteri > Syngnathiformes > Syngnathidae > Festucalex > Festucalex cinctus. Next base: position 27,916,796 of record NC_135420.1, on the reverse strand, counting down.
ATAATAACCTCATTATTCAAGTGTGAGCCGGGGAACACTTAGGCTGAAGTAATGAGTCCCTCCGTTGCTGAGTACCAGCATTTTTTTTTATTTATTTTTTTTTTTTGCAAGAGGGCTGCATGGAGAATGCACTCAAGATTTGAAGTTCTGTGATTTTCTAGAAGATGAACAGACACCGCTAGCCGGGAGCTATAGAACCACTGCACACAGTTAATTACATCATTGGCTAACGTTCCTGTTGGACTTTTCCAAGATGTGTTGCAGAGGAACTCAATGTTCTATTGTTTTATTCCATGACTAGCCAAATAATTTCCCAAGCAAAAATAAAAGAGTTGGCCTGCTCGTTCCAAAACTTTGAGATTGAAGAAATTCTAAAGTCTTTTCACTTTCACACATTTGCTCCTTTTTTGCATGGTAGAGAGGATCGGGAAATTACATTAACAGACCTCATCCACTGGCATTCATCCCTTTTTTTTTTTTTTTTTTTTGCACCATTCTGCTTGAGACCTTGTTCGAGAGGTGGTGTAAATCAGAGGATGGCCGAAAGGATCATTGTAAGGTTCAAAGAATTTGCCAGTACCAAAAAAAATAATAGCAAGAACATTGAATGAATTCATAATTTTCTACAGATGCCAAATTACGACTGATCAAATCCACCAAAATCTGCACCACAACTTAGACCTGCTTTTTGGCCAGTATAAAACCTCTTCTGCTTTTGCTCACCACATTGCCAGATGTGCCCGGGCCACGGTAGTAGTGTTAGTTTTGTCCACAAACATTTTTCACCGGACTAAATCTAGACTTAGACTAAACTAAAACCCTCATTAATAAACAATGTTGACAGTTTTTGTTGACTTAAACTAGACGAATAAAGTTGTTTTCTTGGACTAAAATAAAGACTAAAATGCTCGATTTATAGTCTACAAAAAAATGGACTAGATAAAAATGGGATGAGGTTGACTAACTACGATAAAAACTAAGAAGCTTGATTGAAACTGGACTAAAACTGAGACTAAATGTAAAAATGGCGGACAAAAGTAAAACTACACGGTTGCGTTGTCCGCTAAAATTCCCAGCGAGGTGCAAAACCGCAGCAAATACGGTAGACTAGACTTGCCCTGAAGGGTGCACCGATCGATCGGCCGGCCGATTTATCGGCCCCGATTATCCTTAATTTTGGAAAATCGGGGTGATCGGCCGATCCCTTAAAAATAAACCGATCTTTTCCATCCATCTCATCTCCCTCCTCAGAGGTTTGAAAAAGTCCGCCACTGTCCTCTTCGGCTGAGATGATTTGATCGGATTTTCGTTTTTATTTGAGAGAAATACATGTGCTGTTAAAACAACAACCCATTTGTATTATTTCGCCGATATTGTTCAACGTTTTCCAACAAAACAAGACTGGAACACTGACGGTATATGCTGCTTGTAATGGAAAAAATAAATAAATAAAAATCGGGATTGTCAGGTAAGACTTCTTAAAAGATCGGAAAATTGTGATCGGTGCACCCCGACTTGCCCTGGTATGAAAATGAGCATGTGCTCATTTTTTTTGGGGGGGGGGGCACGGGCACCCACACTTTTCCCGGTTAAAAGAATTTTAACACCCACACTTTTCCTGATCTTGTCAGCACTTTTAACAGATGAAAGTAAGCTAGAATAAGACTGGAATACACAAAGGACACCAAGAGAACAAGATGTTCAGGTGTGATTTGAACACCTTCGCTTTGGGTATTTTCATGCCCCGCACCACCACCACCACCACATTTTTTTTGGAGGTAGATGTGTTTTTAGGTCACAGGAACAGAAGAGAAAGGGGATAAAAGTCAGGATGGGAAGGAGCTGTGCGAACAAAAAGAGAAGACATGCAGGATTAATGAGGCGAAAAGAGATTGAATCCTGCTCTTTTTTTTTAATGAACCTTGAAGCATCGCCGAGCTCCTTCAGCCTTTTTTTTTTTTTGCCTTTGCTGTCAAGACCATATCCAATCTGGATAGCGCAGTGTGACGGTTCCAGCGAGCCCCCTTTCAAGTCCGGAGTGCGGCAAGACGCGCGGATAACGACCTCGCCGCTCTCCTCCCGCCGCTCTGCCTTGCCTCCGTTGGCCTCGCCGCACGGCGGCCTAATGAGGAAACTTTTTCGCAACAACTTTCACTTAAAGGGAAACCGACAGGACGGCGAGCGCGTTAATCTTTGATCTGCTGCCGCGCACGCGTTTATGCGGCTCGGTCTGCCGAGTGGGAGACGATGAGGACGAGTCTTAAGGCAGAGCAGGTGATGAGTGAAATCGACGCATCAGACAAAAAGATGGAGATTCGAAAGTGGGATGACGTCAAGAGGGATTGCAGCTCGCGTTTGACCGGGATCGCTTTTCGTCATTTGGAAGTTAAACTCATTCACTCCCAGCCATTTTCAGTCACGGCTGTTTTACTGGATTTTGGCTGATTTTGCAAGGCCCACGGAATATTGTTTGATTGCTATAAAAACATGAAACAAAATTAGAGTATAAAAGTGTATTTGTATCCGTTTCCATTTTGCAGCAATTAGCATTAGAATACAGTTAAGTTTCATCAATATTCATTCACATTCACAAAAAGAGCTTATTGCAACACGATCCTGGCTGATCTCTTATACTCTGCTGCCACCTGCTAGTCGTTTTTTTGGTAATAACTACCATTTCTTTAAGCCACCTCTTCATATCTGAAGCTGCGTCAAAGCCTTCTGTATGTTCTTGCGGGAGGAAAAAAACAACAACAAAAACGTATAAATACGTTTTTGGGAATGAAGGACAAAGTATTAAAAAACGTATTTACACGTTTTTGGGTTTGAATGAGTTAATAAACGTTAGGAGCGGTTCTTACACAATTAATTAACATTTAAAATCACACCCAAAGTTGTTCAAACGAGCTCTTCCGAGGACTTCAAAGACGTTCGAGCGTATCAATCCGGCGCTCATCCTTCTCAAAGTCGTCTTTTTTTTTTATGGATATCGTTAGTCCTATTATTTGTTCCTCATGTGATGTCCAAATGAGAACAGGTTACCCAAAGGGATTTCCCTTTTTTTTTTTTTTTATAACGAGTGCTTCAGAGAGATATAAAAGAAAGCCGGTTATTTATATCGGCACTAAATTCTGACAATCGCTGTTGGTGTTTGGAACTCGTTTTTACAGCTATTTCCTGTGGGTGAAGAAAAATATTACTGGCCATAAAGGTGGATAACAATCGGTTCTTGCTGTTTTGTGTTTGTACGGTGTCCTGTAATTTGGCTCAGGTTTTTCTTTTTTTTTTTCTTTTTACTATCCTCCAAGTGCGGGGAGTCTTTTTTCTGTACTTGAGATGATGAATGGTCTGCAAGATGTGAAGCTACACGACGATGTATCGCACATCGGTAGCAGGCAAAAACAGAAATTATGCTATCAACTCTGCTCGAAATCGTGCCGCGAGGTCCATACATCACACAATTTAAAGACAGCAACCTTTAACAACGAAAACAAAGTATGGTGCGTAATGTACCAAAAGAAAATGGCTTCCCGCCAACCACTGTCTTTCATCAAACGTATAAGACTCCGCCTTCATTTCTAAGAATGCTTAAGTATGAAGATAGTAAACAATATTTTTTGTAAGTCCATGCCCAAGTAAGACTTTATGCGAGGTTGCCGTTCACCATCACGTTCCAATGTCTAATTCAGGGGTGACCAAACTTTTTCACTTGAGGGCCACATACAGAAAATCAGAAGGGCGCAAGGGCCACATAAGAAGAGAAATTGTGTTTAGTCCTAAAAATTGTACAAATAATTTATTTGTGCTTTTGCATATTTAGAAAAATGCTACAGTATATAAACCAATTTATTTACAATATGGCAGTAGGTTTATTAGTTTTGTTGGAATTTTTGATTTTAGTTTTTATTTCGTTTTGATTTTTTTAATTTAGTTAATTTTAGTTTTTTGTATTAGTTTTAGTTCTTTGATAAATGCTTAGTTTTAGTTTAGTTAGTTTCAGTATTAGTTTTAGTTTTTTATGTGTATTACTTGTGCGCAATATTTAAAAAAACATTATGGGCGCCACGTCATTATTCCGGTTTATGTCAAAATAAATCTACTAAAAATCACATTTCAAATCATCCCCAAAGGCTCATGCATGAAATTAATTACCAAAGACTAAAACGAAGGACATTTTTGCGATAATTAGCTTTGTAAACATAAAATGTAGTTTCAATTAGTTTTCATTTTTTAAAAAGCATCTTTGTTTTTATTTTATTTCGTTAATGAAACTGTTTTTTGAATTTTAGTTTTTTTCGTTAGTTTTAGTTAACTAAAATAACCTTAGCATAGCAATAGTGTTTTTCGATACCCTCCCTTCATACTTTGACCATCTCCAAACATTTTTGTTTTTATTTGATTTGAACTGAGTCAAACTGACATTTGAGGTCATTTGAGTGACATTTAGCAAAAATGGAAAAGATGAGAAAACAAGCTTTTTTGTGAAGATACATTTTCTCCACAACAGTCACTTTGACACAAAATATTTTTGTTTTGTGACGCTCCGCAAATTAGGTTTAATGTGACAAAGGTTTTGATCATTCTCGCCATCCTTGAAAACGTTCGATTTCATCCAATTTCGTCAGATTCCGTCATGTTTCATTGTAATTCCGTACTCCGGCAGCCCCTTGAAGAGAGATTCAATGCTGCCATCTGCTGGCCATAGTTAGTGTTTTTGATTCCACAATCCATTGACCAGGCAGCGCTCCACTTAGATGTTGCACTTCCCATTGATTAAAAAACAAACAAACAAAACAAAAAAAACGTAGTTGACGTCATTTAACGTTTATGGCGGCATACATCGCGATTTTACTTAACGTTATTAAACGTTTTTGGCAGTCAAAGAGTTAACATGGCCGATAGAGCTCGCTAAACTACAATACGCAACACTTGGGTCATATTTTGGTGCATGATAAAACGACCAATATGGTTGGACCAATATTGTTTTGGAGGACTTGTTGATATATTAAGACTTAATTAATTACTAGCAAACTAGTAAAATACAACTTGACATCAGATTATCACACCTGCTTTGCCTTTACCACTTTTGCCGTTTTGATAACAGTTTTGACCTCGCCCCAACCAAAAATAAATAAATAAATAAAAAAATAATAATTAAAAAAATAAATAATAATAATAAAAATAAATAAATACAAATAAAATAATAATAATAATAATAATAATAATAATAATAAAAAAGGTCTGCACGTCCCTGCTTCCTTCCTTCCCGTGCTTCTTTCTGTTCCGGCGAATCGACTATATTTTTAAACCATAAATCCGATAACCTTTTCCAGTGGCTGAGAACACTCTACAAAACATACACACACTTCCGACTTTCAATTTATTTCCTCCTCCTCGCATTTGTCTTTGCCACCATTTTTGCTGCTCTGCTTTCATTACGGCATTCCAACGCGGACGCCGGACTCGGGATCTCCGAAAATGGCACAGGAAGCACTTGACCGTCTTGCCAGAACTCACAGAGGGGGATTCGCGAGGCGAGAAACAATTACTCATTTTGTCTCCGGAAAAAAAAAAAAGATGGCCTCCCAGCTCGGATTGTAATCGTATCTAGGCCAGCGCAAGACGCAGGAGACGTTTCATGAATCTTCTTTTGCCTCCATAAACAGAGCGATGGAGACGCTTTTGCCTCTCAGCACAACTTCTAAGCACTTGTCGACATCCTACAAAACTTCACAAAGATAAAAGTTGTTACTTTGGTTTTTTTTTTGTTTTCTTTTCTGGCTGTTTCCTGTGGGGTATAAACAGTGTTCATCTTCCCCGCTACTAAAATATTCTCTTTA